>NC_025996.2:117326315-117539422 GCF_000442705.2 Elaeis guineensis | reverse complement strand
ATCTTAATTATAAATGTGATAAAAAAATTTTGATCATACTAATTTCAATCAAGGAGAGATAAGATTTTTTATTGTACCTCAAAGGGGCAAAAATTCCAAAATTGACTTGGAGGTGCCGAATTGTGAAGTATTCTTGAAAAGAGTTTGTGCTTTTACATAAAAGTATGCATGAGTATTGTGGTTGTCCCAAGAGGTCAGATTTTACTTACGGGCATTTTAGTAATATGATCACATACTCAAAAATACCAAGCCAGGATAAATTAGAGCATATAAGTTTTGGATTGAGCATCTTTAACTTAAAAGGATTTAGATTTCAAATTTCAAGGATGAAAACTTTATAAGGAGGGAGAATGTGAGAATCGATCCAATTGGATCTAACTTTATGTGAAGTCGGCAAGGCTTGCTGACTTCATCAAAAAATTTTCAAAAAAAAAAGGTATTGAGAAGCAATCGGAATAGGGAAAGATTGTCCCCTACCCGATCCCATCTCTTAGAATGGGACAAGGATGCATGGACGATTGGATGGGAGTCGCGAGCCTAGGCGGAATGGTCAGAGGATGTTTGAGATGGTTACGCCAGCACATAGCGAGACTTATCCATCTTAAACTAAGCTTATCCTTTCCTTTCTCCTTCTCTATTTAAACCCTCCTTCCGATTGATCCCCAACCAAAATCTCTCTTCCTCTCCCTTCTTCCTCTCCATCGATCGAACAGCCGTTGACTGCTGTAATTGAGCCTAATCATCTGAAACCTCCTCTTTTCTTCTCAAATTCTCTTTTCTTTTTCAGATCTAGAAGATTCTATGGGGCTTAGGATCGAGCAGTGAGGAGCATAAGATCTTAAGAATTTTATTTAGTTTATTTTTGAATAAATATTTTGGCCTTGATTATGATGAGATATTAATGAAATATATTTTATTTGAATAAAAATTATTAGATTTATTTTTACCACTATCTGAGTTGGATTGATGATTAATAAAAAGACAGGTCTTGCAAATTCTTTAGGACCTTATCCTAAGGAGTATACGGCCATCACGTGCCCAATCTGAATGCTGGATTCGGAGTGTGATAGTTATATTAAGGGATGAGGACTTACAAGAGGTTTGGATTTTTTTCAAGAAAATTGCATTTTGAGGTATACCTTCTTGATGCTACCTGTTATGATTTAAAGGTTTATTATGTATACTATCTTATGTCCTGACAAATTAGCTTTTTGCAATGTATTATGATGAAGTAACTTATAAAAATATAAATATAAATTATTAAATAGTTTGAAAATAAAAATAAAAATAGTTAAATTTTAGAAAATCAACTAAAATAATATACAAAAGCAATTTATAAGGCATGTCTGATGGTGAGTATCACATTTTTTCCGAGATCATGAGTCAGATGTCACAATAACCACTACATACTCACGAAGAACTCTTCTCACAAGCATGTAAGGCATCTCATCATAATATCCAAAGCAACAATGAACAAAATTTAAATAATTGATGTTCAACTTAAATTCAATAACTAAATCAAATATATTACTAAATAAAATTTCATGATCTTGCATCCAATCTTAATAAATATTTTTTCTAAAATAAAATATCAAAATTTATTGCTAGTTCATTCTCCCATATCAAATCTTCAAGTCAAACTAAACCTCTAAATGTCATATCTCCGATCCGAGATTTGTGAGTTAGGGGTCGTGGCAACCATCGTACATTAATAGAAAATTTTTTTCACAAGCATACAAAGTATCTCATCATGCTATCATAAAACAATAATGAAATAATTAGTCATAAATTAAATCTAAAATTTAACAATTAAAATTTAATTTTAATATATAAAATTTAACACGTATTCAAAAGTTCTTACATCAATTTAAATAAAATTTTTAATATAAAATAAAAGCATAGAGGTTCTGCTTTTAATCACTCTCCCGTACATATTCTTGTATCATTTTTGTGATATCCCAGGCATTAAAGCAATCAAAAGATTTGCATAGATCTTAAAGCAGCACAAAACAAAAAAAGAAAGAATTTGAGTCTTCTTTTTCCTGAATGACTCTTGAACGACTCCTAAATCGTATAGGTTCACATGACAAGATAATGCCTCTGTGATTGGACCCAACATGGATTTTTAACCATACATTGAGGCTATGCATGGTTTAAAAATGAGAGAGAGAGAAAATAGATATAATCCAATTCAATGTTTGAATTGGCCTATCCCCCAAGTTTCAATCTCAATTGAAACTTGTTATAGCAGAAATAAAATATGTATCAGAGAACACAAGAAAGAGCTCCTAAAGAGTGAGTAAAAAGATCGTCGAGGCTTGAGAGAATGTTGTTGAGGAAGCTTAATAATAAAAACTCTTTTTCTTCTTCTTGAAATCCTCAAGAATTTCAAGAGTTTGGTAGTTGAGAAGTAAATTCTCTCTCTTGATTGAACATTCAATGAATCTTAGATTTTCTCTTTCTTTTTCTTCTTCTCTTTCTTCTTCAAATGTTTGGTAGGCATTTAAAGCTCTTAGACAGTCCAAAATAGATTTTTGCTAGTTAGAAGTTCAAAACTAGCCATTAGAAGTTTTTTACAAAGTTCTATAGCTTCTACAAAACTAGCCGTTGGAGCCATCAAATGTAGTGGAGTCAACTCGGTAGGATCAACTTTTACTTGACTTGGGGTTGACTTGGGCTAATGATAAGTGTATAAATTTATCCATAGAAGTTATTAATTTATAGATCAAATTATTTTTTTTTTTTTAAAATTGATACTTCTTGTATATTTTACAGAAAAAGCTGCACCAACATGAAGAGCCTAATCTGCAGGCTTAGAGGGATCAAACGAGATAAAATGAAGTTAAAATAAAATTAAATTCAAAGCCGAAGATAAACCATATCAATTTATAAATCTATGGTCCACCATGGACCACTTGGTCATAGAAAAGTGGAAGAGCCGTGAAATGCTAATGGCTTAGTCAAGTGGGACCAAGATGTTGTTTGCATTTGAAGTAGGTGTTGCGGCGCATGGAACAAAAAAAATTCAAGAGAGCAAGTCATAAGATGTTTTAAAAGGAAGAAGATACGTGGAGGACTCCTGCGTGAACGATCTCATGCGGACATTTGGGGTGCGGGCGCGATGCATGAAGCGAACCAACAATTTTTTTAAAAAAAAAGAGGGAAGGAATGTGGCTGTATGAAAAAAATATTTGAATTTTTAGTCCCACATCAAAAAAATAAAATCTTCTCCCTGCTACACCTATAAATAAAGCCTAATACCTCCATTCATAGATATCTCTCCACCTATAATTCTTGTAGGGGATCTATGTGACAAGCAGACATACCCATCTTTTAAATTTTTAGCCACTTTTCACTTTCTTCCACCTTCCAATACACGAGAAGGAGAGTCAGCCAGGGGAGGTTGGTCTCAGGTCAAGAGAGGGAGAGAAATCTGTTTTGTAAGAAATTTTATTTTTTTCTATTCTAACTTTAAGTCTTATTAATGGCTTAGGAGTTAAAATTTTTTGTACAAAATTTTTATTCAGCAATAAATTTATTATTTTTTTCTATTTAATTTTTATAATTTTAATTTTTATAATAGATAGTTTAAATTTCTACATCTTTTAATTTTATAATTTTTAATTTTTGTAAGTTCAATTCTAGCAAGTAGAATTAGTCTTTATTTTATTTTTTTGACTTCAGATCAACTATGTCAGGCTAAGCATCCCTTTGGGATTTGCGATGAAGCTAGATCATGAATAGAAGCTTTCTTCATTAAATTTTTTTCGAGCTTTTAATTTTTAGAATCTTCTCCTTCATCTCTCTTGCCAAGAAATTTGATGGGTATCATTGGGTCAGAATCCATTCATAGTTCATACTTGATTCGGTACAAGAGTGATGATTAGTAGAAGGATCAAATTTTAAACCATCTCTTCTCTTTTTTTGTAGAAATCATGATGGGTTATAATTGGGTCAGAATCCCTTCATAGCCAATACTTACAATACAAGAAAAGTGAAGAAAGGAAGAGTTTCTTAATTAGGGTGCAAACAAGATACTTGATGGATCATAGTTGAGTTAAATCTCTTCATATCCATACTTATTAATATTTTATACCTTAATAAGAGAAACCATATGAAGGCTTTCTAACTCATTGGTCTAGTGGATTCAAAGCCTTAATTTTTTAGATAATTTACCTTTATATTTGATTAGTTTACTGCTTTAGCAGTTTATAATTCAACAAGCAATCTCTCTCTTTTTCTTTAAAGCTCGCCTGAGCAAGTATTTGAATACAGTTTAAACTCAATTCCTTATGGATCGACCCGTACTCATCAGACGTGCTACATTGCACACCTTGCACTGCGGTAAATTTAAGACACATCAAATTTTTAACGCTGTTGTCAGAAAATTTGGCATGTTTAAATTATATTTTAGATTCTTGTTCTTCGTACTTTTAGTTTTAGTTTTAGTAATTTTTTTTGTCTTTTTAGTTATTTTAGTCAAATCAAAATCTGTCCTGGCATAAGGTTGTCCTGGCATAACAGAAATTTACGTTGTATGGTTGTCCTAGGATAGATTTTGATTTGCATAAAAAAAATGCTACCTTTAATTCTTAGATTTCTTTTTTAATTGCTGCTTTATTTGCTTAGTTAATTTTTTATTTTTAATATAGAGTAGAATTCTCACATTTTATTTAGATTACATATGTTTTCTTTTATTATTAGCTGATTTAATTTTTTTTAGTTAAATCTTTTTTTTTTTTTTCATAACTCACTAATCCAAAACTTAATATTTATTTTAGTTTCTGTAATTAGATTAACATAAAAAAATACTAATCGCATAAGATTTAATTAATATAAAAAATAACTAAACTTTAAAAATCTTCTACTTTATTTGGTCACCTTGCTTTCTTTGCATTATATTTCCATAATATATCTTAAGAGCATCACCTATTAATCAGATAAGGTGGAGACTTGATCACCTTCCTTAGCCCACAAATCACCTCCTTGCATCTACATAACCTAATCCTTAAATAAAATTAATTAGATGCCAGCCTTAGGGATATTCGAGCTCATTAGGATAAGAAAATCCAAGAGTTGAATCAGGTTCAAGTGGGTTAGCCTATCGGTCTAGAAAGTGGTTTAACAACTACGTTCCAAAGAAAGATGGTTATCTACTTAGGTCCGTTGTGAAAGTACAGAGAACCTCCCACCAGTCTTACACTTACCTGGTTGATTCAGTTAGCCGATTTCGAATTTATGTGCTCGAAGGCAACCTTGGCAGTTAGGAGCTATCTAGAATTAGAAAAACCTTAGTCAGGACTCCTCTTCTTTTCTTTTCTCTTCTTTTGATTGAAAACTTATTGAAAAAAAAAATCAAAATCAAAAAATCAAAAAAAAAAGAAGAAAAAGTACCTTCTTCACTTTTTTCATGGAAAAGGGTGTCGGATCGACTAGTAAGAATTAATTGAATTTCTGTTTCAAACCCAACAACGTCTATAATGGGAGAACCCAATCAACCCCAAACCCTTAAGAATTTATGTTATCTAGTCGGTTCCGTCCAACCTTCTTGCATTAGGTTGCCCCAACCCACTGCAAACAACTTTGAAATTAAACTTAAGATTATCAACATGCTTCCAAAATTTACAGAAATAGAGGATGCATACATATTTATTAGAGAATTTGAAGAGGTTTGTGCAACATGAGGCTACAATAACTATCAGAAGACAAGGTTAAGCTAAGACTAATAAATTTTGCCATAAAGGACAATGCTAAAAAGTGGCTCTATAGTCTTCCAAACCAATCTGTCACAACTTGGGAAGGCTTTGTAAGAGTGTTCCTAAAGAAGTTCTTTCCCCATCACAAAATAGCTAGAATTAAAAATGAGATAAATCAATTTTACCAACTAGCTGGAGAATCATTCTGAAAATATTTTGATCACTTTAAGAACCTCTTAACCCAATGCCCACACCATGGAATAGAAACCTGGAGACTTTGCCAGATAATTTATGAAGGGTTAGATTCAAATTCTAAAATCATACTAGAGTCCATGTGCCAGGGTCAATTCATGTACAAGGAACCCAGGGTCAAATTCTAAAATCATACTAGAGTCCATATTTTATCTAATTGAAGACATTAAACTTAGTGCTTCTGAGAGGCAACTCAACTTTTTTTAAAAACTAATATTTTTTCTATTGAATAAATAGAGATACCAGTCTTTGGGCTTCGGACTTGAGACCAACATCGCACCAAGATCACCTCCAACAAAGAACACATATTCATCCAGTGATATCTTTCTTTTTCTGCATTGCATTACCTTTCCTCCTTCATTAGAAATAATGAATTTATGTTGGAGGATAAAAAAAAATGAATAAATCATGTCTTGAGTAAAATAGACTAAGAAAAGAATAATAAGAGTTAGAAAGTATTTGCTAATAACTGTAGTGAGTTAAGGAGTAGATTAGCTAGACATACTTTTAGTAATTTACTTAGATCATCTAAAGGATATTAGCACTTCTAATTATATATGCACATGACAAGGCAAAATAAGTGCTATTGAGAGGCCATCTAAGGACTCAATTATCATTTAAAATTGATGATTGATATACACTCCAATCAAAAATTTTAATTTAAGGAAAGAGCTACCTGCTTAAATAAAAGTGCAAAACATAGAGTATATGTGGATTACCTAAGCTTAGTAACTGGATCTCTGCACCTAAGTCAAGTGTGAAGTTTGCGTCAAATGGTAAAGGGAAGGCCAGGATGCTCAGTAAAAAAAAAAAAAAAGGGGGCAGTGTGAAAGCTACCTTAAGTTCATAAACTTTATTTGAGGGTGTATAAAAAATTAACCAAATAAAGTGATAAGAGAAGATACATTTATCCTTTACAAGCCAGCACTCGAATGCTAAGTGGGTTATCATAAACAAGTGCTGTAGATCTTTCGATGTATTCTAAGAAAGTATCTAATTATGCGAACTACGAAATTTACTTCTAAACTCAATATTTAGTTAGAGATACTTGCTAAACTCTTTGACTTTCAATCCTAGGTCTATGTTTGTAAAGAAAATCTTAATAAAATATTATCAAAAAAAATTTATATATTATATTGCTAAGGGACTAGCAATAAATAAGTTGGAGAGTGGGATAGGTATATAATTTATCCATAGAAATATTAATTTATGATCAAATTATCTTTATTCTTTTAAATTGATACTTCTTTGTATATTTTACAAAAAAAGAGCAGCACATATTAAGAGCCAATCTGTAGGCTTAGAGGGATCAAACAAGACCAAAATAGAGTCAAAATAAATTAATTCAAGCCAGAGATGAACCATATCAATTTATAAATCTGTGGTCCACCATGGACCACTTGGTCCATAGAAAGTGGATGAGCCATGAAATGCTAATGGCTTAGTCAAGTGGGATCAAGATGTTGTTTGCATTTGAAGTAGGTGTTGCTGGCGCATGGAACAAAACAAATTCAAGCGAGCAAGTCGTGAGATGTTTTAAAAGGTAGAAGATACGTGGAAGATCCTGGGTGAACGGTCTCACGCGGACACATCTGGGCGCGGGTGCGATGCATGAAGCAAAACCAATAATTTAAAAAAAAATGAGGGAAGGAACGTGGCGTATGAAAAAATATTTGAATTTTTAGTCCACATCGAAAAATATAAATTCTCCTCCCTGCCTGTACCTATAAATAAAGCCTATACCTCCATTATAGATATCTCTCACTCCATAATTCTTGTAGGAGATCTGTATGATAGGCAGGCTTATCCATCTTTTAAACTATTTAGCCACCTTGTTGTCACTTTCTTCTATCCTTCCAACACACAGAAGGAGAGTCAGCCAGGGAGAGGTTGGTCCAGGTCAAGAGAGGGAGAGAAATCTGGTTCTGTAAGAAATTTTATTTTTTTTGTTCTAACTCCAAGTCTTGTTAATGGCTTAGGAGTTGAAAATTTTTTGTATCAAATTTTTATTCAGTAATAAATTAGTTATTTTCTTTCTATTTAATTTCTATAATTTTAATTTCTACAATAGGATAGTTTAAATTTCTGCATCTTTTAATTTTATAATTTTTAATTTTTGCAAGTTTAATTCCAGCAAGTAGAATTAGTCTTTATTTTTTTTTTTGCTTCAGATCAACTATGTCTGGCTAAGTATCCTCTGAGGTTTGCGATGAAGCTAGATCATGAATAGAAGCTTTCTCCATTAAATCTATATTTTCGAGCTTTTAATTTTAGAGTCTTCTCCCTCACTCTCTCGTCAAAAATTTCATGGACTATTATTGGGTCAGAATCTCTCATAGTTCATACTTGATTCGGTGCAAGAGTTGATGATTATAGAAAGATCAATTTTCTAAATCATTTCTTCTCTTTTCTTATGAAATCTTGATGGGTTATAGTTGGATCAGAATTCCTTCATAGCCTATACTTGGACAACACAAGAAAAGTGAAGAAAGGAAGACTTTCTTAATTAGGGTGCAACAAGATGCTTGATGGATCATAGTTGAGTTAAATCTCTTCATGATCCATGCTTGTTAGTATTTTACATCTTAATAAGAGAAACCATACGAAGGCTTTCTAATTCATTGGTCTAGTGGATTCAAGAGCCCTAGATTTTTTAGATAATTTACCTTTATATTTGATTAGTTTACTGCTTTAGTAGTTTATAATTCAACAAGCATCTCTCCTCTTTTCTTTAAAACTCACCTGAGCAAGTTTTTGAAAACAGTTTAAATTTAATTTCTTGTGGATCGATCCGTACTCATCGGATGTGCTACATTGCATACGTGTGCTTGCGGTAAATTTAAGACACATTAGCTACATTCATCAAGTTAGGATCAATCCATTTTGGCATCTCTTTATCTTATCTGAGAGAGTCGACTCACCAAACTTGGGGTCGACACAAATTGACTAGAGGCCGACTCATAGTTTGAAGGTGTTGGCTCGAAGTCAAATTGAAAATGTAGCTTTCTATCTTGCCATGAGAGAGTCGAATTGCAATACTTGGGATTGATTCATAGTTCTGTGCAACTTAAGATTCTGTGCCAGAGTCATCTCTTCGAAATTTGAGGTCGACCCTTGGTTTCAACCATCCTTTGTCATAATGTGGTTTTCCCAAACTTGCTTTCCTTGGCCTTAACTTATGTAAGTGCTTTGACTTTCTTGGATTGAATTTAGCTTTTAAACTTTCTTTGATACAACTTCAACAACCATTAGTTCCATCATATACTCAAAGACTTTATCTTTATCAAAATTATTCCTTAGATTAATAATTTTCTTGGAGAATCCACTTGTAAGTCCTTTTCCCTTAGGTTGCATTTGGTAGCTGGCAATCTATCCAGAATGCTGGTAATTTATATGGTTATCTGGATTACCACATTTGATATGCTTTTTGGGTTAGTATTCTAGATTTCTTGGCAATCCAAATTATCTCCCATGAGGTAATTTGGATTACCAAGGGGAGGGATGGCTATCTAGATTACCACTACTTTGGTAATCTTATAATTTTTTTGGACAAAAATACTCTCAAAAAATTTGATCGATCTTCTTCCTCGTGATGGGCAGTGGAAAGAGGGGGGGCCAAAATCGGCACCCTCTTTTACAAAATCTGATTGGCGGTGGCTGAAAACCAACCAATCGGTAGGCCTCCATCATCTCCTTGATGGCAGCCGTCGGCAATCAAGGGGAACCTCGTCTATTGAGTCCAGTAGTCTCCACTATATTTTATTTATTTTTTTGTTTTTGTTTGGATGATCGAGCACTGGTGAGCCACATCCAGCGCTACCAACGATCCTATTCGTGGTGCTCCCTAGCTAGACGGTCGTCTGCAGTGGCAGCAAAGGAGGGGAAGAAGGGTAGATAGTGGGAACCACCGACCCTTCCTTCTCGATTTTTTTTTTTGATGATGAGAGAAAGGAAAAATCAGGCTCGACAGAGATCAAATGCCATTGGTCACCACTGATGGCGTCGTGCCAGATGACCGCACGTGGAAAGAGAAGGCGGCCGGCCATTCAGAAAGAAGGGAGCATGGTGGGGAAGAATCAGCCTCTTTCTCCTTTTTTTTTTGTCTATTTGGGATCACAGCGAGGCATGGCAGAATCACCAGCCCCTCACTGCAAGCTCGTGCCAGTGGCCGCTGGAGCACGTCCAACAGCGATAGGAAGAAGAAGAAGAAGAGGGACGGCTCGTCTCCTCTTCTTCTTCTTCTTCTTCTTTTTGGTAATTATAATATATATATTATAATTTATATTTTTATAATATAAATAATATATAATGATGGAATATTATAATATATAATATATTTTTCTTTTTTTATTTTAAAAATTAAAATCTTATGCATGAGGTGTGATTTTTTAATAAATTTGATTTAAAGGTATTTTGAAAATTTGATGTTATATTACCAGTAATCTGATTGTCATATACCAAATATGTCAAACAAAATTCTCCGTAATTTTACTGCAATATTACCTGCCTGTAATCTGATTGTCATACCAATATGTCAAACAAAATCTCCGTAATTTTACTGCAATATTACCTGCTGTACCAAATACGTAAGCACATTACTGTAATTATATTACTGGCAATCTACGTTACTGATAATCCAGATTATCCAATGATGTACTAATGCCACCTTAGTGTAATAATCTAGCTTTTGATACAGCTCAACTCTAAACTATCTTCATATTAGAAGAAAAGATATTCCTGAATATCTAATTTTTCCTACCTAGCTCGATGTGCCAGTAGGCTACCACCAGCATATTCCATGCCTTCCTTTACAATCTTCTTAATATACCTTAACCTTTATAGTCCTAGAAGACAAGTCACTTCTAATAGTGCTCTTCAAACCATTAGCCAAAGACTGCAGTGTGTTGACCTTATAGCTGTCTCTATAGGTGGCAAATACATGGTTGACCCTTTCTTCCTCTTCTCCCATAGATACAAATGCATAATATTAGTTACATTTATTTCTTCAGATTGTTAAGGTAAGATGCCTTTACTCACAAAAGCCATAGTACACCCTTGCCTATATTGCATTGTTCCAAATTGATGCAAAGAATGGTGGAAGAGTCCCCCACTTTGAAAGAAATCAGAGAAGGCTTCAGTGGAAAGACTATGGTTGGTTCATCTCCAAGCAATTTTATCCCTTGCTCTCATAAATCAGCACATTTTGAAGGAGATGGTACACCTATCCTGCCTCATCCTCTTCCTCCCTAATTAATCAGAACATATGTGACAATAGGCTGCACTAATGCTTTGCCATATTCAATAAAATATAATTCCTCATTGTGCCATTTTTTTTTATTGGCAATTAAACTAAAGTGGCAATTTATGATTTGACCCATCAATCCAACCTGCAACTAATCCGTTTTAAGCAAGTCTAACTTAGGTGCAAATTGGCTTAGATCTTAAATTGGGTTAACCCACCTATACCAATTTATTTAACAAGCTGGGTTCAAGTTTAGATCTTTGGTCTGTTTGACATATTTAGATTCATTTAAACATATTTAATCCATTAAAACCAACTTAACCTATTGAACCCATTTAAACAAATTTGACTTGTTTAGTGAACAGGTTATGCGAGTTGGATTAGGTTACCAATTTTAATAACAAATTGGGTTCAGATCTATATTTTTTTATCTATTTAATAAACAAGTTGAGTCTAGGTTGATAAATTTTTAGCTCGATCCACATCCAACCCACCCCATATCCAACCTAACCTAACCTAATTGCTACTCCTAACCAACACCAATTTAAGGAACAATGAAGAAACTCTAAGCCAAGAATACTTCTTGTTTCTCCTTCTTCCTTATCAAAAACAAAACAAAACAAAAACCAAAAGAAAACAAAGAAAAAAAAACTCCTGCTTCTATATAATACCTTTCTACAACTATGTATTTTTATCAGATCAGACATTCATTTCCTGATAGAGACTTCAATCAGGAGATCAAATGAAGGTGCACAAAATTAGACCTGGTCCATCAGCCAGTAAATACCACAATAAAGGAAAAACAAGTGTTGTTTGCTCCTTTTGCATGCATGGGGCTGGCTTTTCATGCTCAAGGCAATACAGTTTCAACTAAAGATAAATTTTAGAGAGAACATCGTCCGAGACCTACACTATGCTATCTTCTTTTTGCCACTACTCAAGCTTTAGTAGAAAAATCGAAAACTCTTAATTCTAGCCTGAAAAGGTTTGTCCCACACCTTCTTGTATTTTGTATACAAAAAGTCTAACTACTACCGTATAATCCACTCTTTACTGAGAATTACAAGTACAGTCATCAGAATCTCCAATGATCTTCTTTTCTCAAACATGAGATCTACTGTTTCAAACTAGATTAAATATGGTTTACGTGAATATTTTCTTAAGAGTATATAAATTACATTTAGCTAGTAATTTATCATCTAACTAGAAATTTATCATACTTATAGAGTGCATTACCAACCCATAAGAACAATTCAAATGTAACTCATTTAAGCTAGTTGCTGGTTGCAGAACTTTTCCTTCCACTCAAAATAAGGATTTCATTTCCTCCGAAAGAGACCAAAAATAAATAAATAATGCTAAAGACTTTTTCCTATAATTGTGCCAGTAAATTTCACATTTAAATTCAATGACGAAACAAGCAAAAGAATAATGCCTCAAAAATTTTTTATCAATGTCCCAACCAAAGGGAAAAGAAAATGGTCTACATTTAACTGAATGAAAAATTATAATCTATATGCTATTTGCCGATATGAGATTCATAGACTATCCAGCATGTGGCTGATGTATGGAACAAAGCAACGATCAAAACCCGAGCATGTCAAGCTTCTTATCTCATCCCATTGCCCGCTATTTATCCTGTAGACAGCCAGCCCATACTCCTCTTTGCTGCTTCCCCATGTCACGAGAACACATTTCTCACCATCATAGAAGATCGGCACACTATTCAAGTAGTGTCCACTCCCTTGTGTTTCTATACAGTGCTTGAGCTCCCATCTCCTGCTTCCATAGTCTTCGAGCACCCAAACGAGTATGTCTCCCCTTTTAAACTTCACTACACTCATGTGACCATCGACAACTCCAAGCCAGATGCTTATGTAGCATGCAATTGATATAGGCCTCAGCTCATCCGGCAATGCCAAACTGTAGGCCACTTCTTGCTCCACGTTGAATGCAAGAATGTCTTCTCTTTCCCTCAACCAATGCAGTGCACCATTGAAGAAAACAGAGCCTGCCGACTGAGGAGGTGTTTCCTAGTGCAAGATATGGTTGCATTTGATAATCTCCACGTATTAGCCTCAGAAGAGTACACATAGAATTTATAGCATCCACCACGAGCTTCCTGACGCACCCTCTCAGTAGCAACCACCTTGAAATTGGCAGTGGATATGGTTGGATCAAAGGCAAGTCCAAACTTGGTGTCATTGTAGCAGATTTCCAGGTCAGGAATCTGCCTTGAATATTTCGTGGTGGGGTTGCACAAAAGGTCTCGAATGGGAGGAAAGACTTGGATCAATAGAAGCCCGTCGCAAGCACATTTGAGTGAGATTGTTTCTGCTTGTGGACCAGGGAGTCCAAGACTTGTGTCAGGGACTTCACCTGCATTATGCTCAAGAGGGAAATAGGTGAGCCTTCTTCCCACTGAATATGTGGTTGCGCTGAGGATGCCGAGAACATTTTGTGTTGACCTCTGAGCTTGGATAGTCTTGAGATAAGGGTCTGAAATCAGGGTCTTCCACTTTTTGCTGATCAACATGAATCGACCCAGAGCTTTTGCAGGCAAGCGTGAAAGGATTTCATGTAGAAGATGGTCATCCCAACGTCGCCGCCTCAACCATAAGCTTCTTCCCTAGAACAGAAAATACTCAAGTCAAAGAGCTAAGAAACATTGAGAAGCAATGAAAGATGCGAACATGCATATTTGTTTTTTTTTTTTACTATAGTTTCTTCATCCAAATATTTATTGCTGGTTAGATTTATAAGAGGTCTTCCTATCATGTGATCTATTCCTATATGTGATATTTAGCTATCATTTCTTCAACATAGATGTTTGGGGACATTGTATCAGATAGTAGCCTGTACGATGTACATCTCTGGATACGAAGAAGTACCAAAAAAAAAAGAGAGAGAGAGAGAACAATTTTTAGACTTGCCAAGTTGCCAAGATAAAAAGCTAACTCAAGGGAACTACTACAAGTGTCCAAAACATAACCAGTTATGTGTCTGATCAAAGTAATCATGTCATTAGAAAAGAAATTAGTGACCACAATTGAAAAGACCATTATGCCATTCTCAAAAATTGATTCTTTCAAATATGGTGTGCAAGACATAATATCTTTTGGAATTTTCACAGGATGAGAGGTAAGAAAGCCATCCACCGGCAGGCAGCAGCCAAGGAGTTGGAGCAGAGTATTCATTTGGTCAAAGCACTTGCTGCCCTCCAAGAGGATCCATCCTTCACTCTTCCCAAGATGAAAGTAAAGATTTCTCAATCACAGATGGAGGATCGCATGGAAGAATAATGATAATTCAGGCAATCCTCTCACATAGAGGCATAGAAAACTCAATTCAACATCTTTTTATGCTGTGGTTAATATAGTAATGGTGCCTGTGGTTAGTAAAACGCGGTCCTTGATAAGAGGGAACAGAGATGGATTTACTCACTTGGCTGAAATTATGTGTCTCTTCTGAGTTGCCTCTGTGTGCTCGCTAAGCACTTCTTATTTTAATTTTTCTTTCAGAAATCTGTTTCTTTTGCATCCAAACCTGAATTCGTTTCTAAACTTGCTTGCAAATTTTTGCAACTAAATTGTAGATTGTCATTGGACTATCTAGGAGTTGCCAGTGTGAAACTAGCATTTGACATGATTACGATCATGATTTTAGTAATGCTGTCATACAAGAGTCTTGTACACCAAGTTTGAAAGAATCAATTTTTGAGAATGGCATAATGGTCTTTTCAATTGTGGTCACTAAGTTCTTTTTCTAATGACATGATTACTTTGAACAGATACATAACTGGTTATGTTTTGGACACTTGTAGTAGTTCCCTTGAGTTAGCTTTTTATCTTGGCAACTAGGTAAGTCTAAAAATTATTTTGCACATTCATCTGCCAAATCGAATGAATTAAATAGCTCGTATTTTTATTGTTTTCCAATTTGTTGGCGAATTTCTTTTTCGATATCAAATATTTGATTTTTAGGGTGGTTGAAAATGTTCCATTGAACAAACAATGATACTTTAATTTTTCTAAGTTAGGACTTACTTCAAGTTTCAATAATTGGAAGAAATCAGATTTGCTTCACTTTGTGCGTGCTAATCAGTAAGCTGATTCAAACAAAGGATGTCCATAAAATAAAAGATCAACATGTCCGAGTAGGTGCTGGAGCAGCACATTACTGAAGATCATGATATTTAACATGTCTGAAGTTGTACTAATGGATGCAGTTCTTAACACGTTTCAGGAGTTCTTTGGAAATTGATGTGGAAGCCATCACAAAAACTTTGAAGTTGTTCTGGCGAAGGAAGCACCATGTTATAAATTGGCTTTTGAAGGGATTTTGATAAATCACATATTGGCCTGACAAATCAAATTAATTAAGTAGAAGTACAAATTTCACTCTCTCATAATTTCATGTTTTCACAGTTTTTGAAAAATTTCTTTGCTCGATTTCAGATTATTTGATCTTTAGGGTGGTCCGATTTGTCAAGTGATCAAACCATGATAGTTTTAGAGTTAGGACTCCATAGTGGTTACTCAAGTTTTGTTAACTGGGGAAAAAAAAAAGATTTGCTTCAGTTTCTGCTAATGAGTAAGCTGGGCTGATGAGCCAACCACATATTCCACTCAAGTCATGACCATCTCAGCAGCTTCCAACAATATGCAGCAGTAAGAGAGGCAGATTTTTCCCATATCAGATTTTATACATAAATTGTATGAACTCCCATAGGAATTGTAATTTGTTCTTTGTCTGCATAGAATAAACTTGCCTTCGATCAAAAAGAAAAACAAAAGAAAAAAAAAAGCAACACAAAGGAGAGAAGCCTACAGAGGACTGAAGAACAAGGGAGGGCTAAAGATATCTAAACAGCGTTTCTTTTGCTTTAAAAAAATAGAGAAAATTACAGAAAAATAGAGAAATTTACCAAAAAAAACAAATAGAGAAAAGGGTGTTTGAAGGAGATAGACAAAGAGCAGGCAAAAATCGTACCTGCGAGGAGGAGAAGGTGCACGCGGGGGTCATCGGCGTAAAGATTTGTTTTCTTTTTTTTTTTTTTTTTTACAGTGAGGAACGTATTTATAGTGGAACGTAGTGTTAACGTAGAATCCCAATCCTTGACAGACTCGAACCAATCATTGATGTGCTGTTTTTGGGAAGTTTTCTTTTTTTTTTTTTTTTTTCCACGGATGACCTCATAGATGAATCCAAATCCTTCCAAAATTTGAACGGATCCTCTACAGCCCTATTTTTGGTAGATTTTTTCTTTTTTCTTTTCTCTTTTTCTCTTGCTTTATGATTCCACCGCCCTTCCCACCACCGGCGGAGACGAGCTGGAAGAGAGAGAATGAACAGAGACGGGGAAGAGAGAGCAGAACAGCTAGGGTTTTTTGGGCTGGCCCGAACCTAGCTCGAAATTTATTAGCCCAGGTTTTAGACTCGAACCCAACCCAAAAAGTCTCAAGCCTGACCCTAAGCCAGACCCAACCTTGCCCTAACTCAGTTAGCTCAACCAATAAGTCACAGGCTTCAGTTATTGCTGGCTGCCATGGTCATTAGCTTTTTGTATTTAGAATTATAACATGAATATGTCGCACATCAGGAGCCAGTGGATTGTGTGGGCAATCATATAATTGTCTAAATTCTCCTCTTCTATTGCAAAAGACAATGAGGAGGAGGACCAAAATGTTATGGACACTAATGTGATTGAGAAGTGCATGCCAATGGAGCAAGACAGCAATGAGCCCACCACATCACACTTCCAGAATAATAAGTCACATAAGGGATTTTAAGTTGAACCAAGTTCTTGTTGGTTGCTTGTAGTCAAATAGTACAAACCAAGGTCTTGTTGGTTGCTTGTAGTCAAATAGTACACTTGGGGTACCTACAATGCCATGCTTAAATGCAAGATGTGACTCAGATTCTTATAGTCTGATAAATAGAATAATATAACATTGTTATGTATGATCGTATGCTTCTAATTATATCATTACTATAATGAGATAGTGTCCAGAGAAATACTTATACATCAATTAGTACATAAATAATACATTCTGTATTATGTTACAATATTGTACATCGTCATTATGCAAATATACTCTGTGTTGTATGTGAGAATTGGTATATTTCAAGGTATCAGATTCTTACAATATTGTAATATTGATATAGCATTATGATATGTATGTTACTTGTTATAGCCCAAAAAAAAAAAAAAAAAAACAGAGTATGCAAAACCGGGAAGAAGACTCCCGGTAGGAGTCTTCTTCTCCGGCGAAACCCATGGAAATTAGGACTCCTAGGACCCCTCGGAGTCCTAGGGTGCTCTATAAGAAGACCCCTTCCCTTGAGACCGATCATCGGCCTCTTCTCCCTCTCCTTCCTTTGATTTTTCCGAAATAAAGCCGCGGTCACCGTTTTGATTCTCGCCGTGATCGCCGCCGATGAGGTCTCCGGAGGCTGAGGTGAGTCTCCTTCTTCTTTTCCTCTTTCTTCTCCTTCCTCCCCGTGCATTTGTGCGCAGCTGCCGGCGACGAAAGTCGCCGATTTCCGGTCGGGAAAGACACCCTGTTTTTGAGCTCTTTTCCTTGAATTTTCCGGCGCCGGCGATCGGAATTGATCGCCGGCCACCGCTCCTCCGTGACCGGGGGAGTGGCCCCCCGTCGGCCGCCGGCCTCCGCCGTGGCGGCCGTGGCCCGAACGGCCGGTCAAGGCTGAGGGGACGCCGGTCCCCTGTTCCGGCACGGGAAGAACCGAGAAGAAGAAGAAAAAAAAGAAAAGAAAAGAAAAGAAAAAGAAAAGAAAAGAAGAAAAAGAAGAAAAAGGAAAGAAAAAGAAGAAAAAAGAAGAAAAAGAAAAAGAAGAAAAAGAAAAGAGAGAAAAAAAAGAAAAGAAAAGAAAAGAAAATAATAATAATAATAATAATAATAATAATAATAATAAAAATATATATATATATATATTATATATATATTATATATATATATATATATATATATATTTATATATATATATATATATGAACAAATAAGTAAGTAAGTAAATAAATAAATAAATAAATAAATAAATGAAATTGATGAGAGAGAGAGTTTCTCTCTCTTCTCTCTCTTCTTTCAGATTGAACCCTGATTTTCTCTCTCTGGAATTGGACTTTCTCTCTCTACTTTCTCTCTCTAGAATTTTCTCTCTCTAGGATATTTCTCTCTCTTGATGGATTTCTCTCTCTAAAATTATCCTTCTAGGATTAGCATAGGGGAAGGCTTTATCTGATGATTCTGATCGAGTTTAGAGACGAGTCTGATTTTAAGCGAGATTTTAATTTTGGGATTTGTTAGATTTAATTTTGAATTAAATTAATGTAAAAATATAATTTTGGATAATAGGCACGGAAGAATCTCCTAGAAGTTAGTCGATCTATTCGTTCAGTGCTCCGTGAAAGGTAAGTAATGAATCATCTTCTCGAGATATTCCATATTTATTCTGAAAATAAATAATTATTCTCTGAAATTATGCATGATTTATGGAATTATGTTTTGAAAGAAAAGTGCTTTTGAAATATTATGGTATATCGATTTATGCACATGTTTAGTGAAAGATTATGATATATATTGTGGTACTAAGTGTTTTGATATAGATCGAATTTATGCTCTCAGCCTAACTATGTTTCAGTGGGCCCCGCCAATGGGGATTATACGTTGGTACTTTGTGGACCCTGCCAGTGGGGGTTGTGCGCTGGTATTTGTGGACCCTGCCAGTGGGGGTTGTGCGCTGGTATTTCTGGACCCTGCCAGTGGGGGTTGTGCGCTGGTATTCTGTGGACCCCGCCAATGGGGGTTAAACGTTGGTCATAGTCGAGGCTGTTGAGTTACGAATGTTTTGAATCGAATCGAATTTATGATTATATTATATGTGAATATTTAAAAATATTGGATTTGCATTAAATCAGCATGAAATATATTTTTATGTTTAATTGCAATATTTTCTTGAAAATTATATGATATCTGAAATATCTGGTAGAGATGCTTGTTACTTACTGGGCTGTCTAGCTCATTACCTTTCTTTCTATTTTTCAGATTCAGATAATTAATTTCGAGCGTGGGAAGAAATATTGGGACAGAGCTTTTAGAGGCGAGATTTAGCATTGTCAACTTCATTGAACTTAGATCTATTATTTTGTTTTAGCAAAAATTTTATTAGATGTAAGACATTTGATTTAATTACTTGAATTACAGTTGAATAATAATTATTTGAATTTATTCCGCTGCGATGCATTGATATCGTGATGAGATGCCTTGCATGCTTATGGAGAGAGTTCTTCATAAGTATGCGGCAGTTGCCGCGACCCTCGATTCACAAATCTCGGGTCGGGGGCGTGACAATTAATATGGTATCAGAGCATAAGTGGATAAATTATGACACATAGAATTTGACATAGTATGAGTGTAGGTGGGTAAACATTAGGAATATTGGGACGTTAGAATATGAGCATCATAATAAACCCATCATAACAAATAGATAAATGAATCTAATAAGGTTTTACTACTACAAGGTTACCATGCCTCCCCGTAGAATGACAAGAACAAGAGTTTATTTATTTGAAGCAAAAGGGTATGAGTGTGATTGAATATGAAGCAAAATTTACAGAGTTAGCAAAATTTTGCTCCGAGATTAGTGGATGGTGAGCAAGAACGTGTTCACAAGTTTGAGATGGGACTGAGAACTGAGATTCGAAAACAAGTGGTTCCATATGAATTGACAACTTATGCAGATGTGGTAAACAAAGCACTGATAATTGAAAGGGAAGTCAATGAAGAACGCATGGAAAGGGAAAGAAAGCAAAGAAAGAGAACACAATCAAATGATACCCAAGGGCAGAATAATAAAAATATCAAAAGATCAACTAAGGGAGCAGTAGACAATAAGACTCAACAGATTGATGGTGAGCCGTGCTCCAGATGTGGCAAAAATCATGCAGACAAGGATTGCTATTGGAATACCGGTGCTTGTTTCAAATGTGGTCAGAAGGATCATAAAATTGCTAGCTGCCCGCTAAATACTGAAAATCAAGTTGGCCAAAGAACTCATGAAGGACAACATAAGGATGGCGGACAGATTTCTAAAACCCATAGAAGAGTTTATGCGCTTACTCAACAGAATCCACAGGCTTCCAATACAATGGTGACATGTATGAAAAATTTCGAGGACAAAATTTTTTTTTAGGGGTGAAGAATGTTATAGCCCAAAAAAAAAAAAAAAAAAAACAGAGGATGCAAAACCGGGAAGAAGACTCCCGGTAGGAGTCTTCTTCTCCGGCGAAACCCATGGAAATTAGGACTCCTAGGACCCCTCGGAGTCCTAGGGTGCTCTATAAGAAGACCCCTTCCCCTTGAGACGATCATCGGCCTCTTCTCCCTCTCCTTCCCTTTGATTTTTCCGAAATAAAGCCGCGGTCACCGTTTTGATTTCTCGCCGTGATCGCCGCCGATGAGGTCTCCGGAGGCTGAGGTGAGTCTCCTTCTTCTTTCCCTCTTTCTTCTCCTTCCTCCCCGTGCATTTGTGCGCAGCTGCCGGCGACGAAAGTCGCCGATTTCCGGTCGGGAAAGACACCCTGTTTTTGAGCTCTTTTCCTTGAATTTTCCGGCGCCGGCGATCGGAATTGATCGCCGGCCACCGCTCCTCCGTGACCAGGGGAGTGGCCCCCGTCGGCCGCCGGCCTCCGCCGTGGCGGCCGTGGCCCGAACGGTCGGTCAAGGCCGAGGGGACGCCGGTCCCCTGTTCCGGCACGGGAAGAACGGAGAAGAAGAAGAAAAAAAAGAAAAAGAAAAGAAAAGAAAAGAAAAGAAAAGAAGAAAAAGAAGAAAAAGGAAAGAAAAAGAAGAAAAAGAAGAAAAAGAAAAAGAAGAAAAAGAAAAGAGAGAAAAAAAAAGAAAAGAAAAGAAAAAATAATAATAATAATAATAATAATAATAATAATAATAAATATATATATATATATATATTTATATATATATATTTATATATATATATATATATATTTATATATATATATATATGAACAAATAAGTAAGTAAGTAAATAAATAAATAAATAAATAAAAAAATGAAATTGATGAGAGAGAGAGTTTCTCTCTCTTCTCTCTCTTCTTTCAGATTGAACCCTGATTTTCTCTCTCTGGAATTGGACTTTCTCTCTCTACTTTTTCTCTCTAGAATTTTCTCTCTCTAGGATATTTCTCTCTCTTGATGGATTTCTCTCTCTAAAATTATCCTTCTAGGATTAGCATAGGGGAAGGCTTTATCTGATGATTCTGATCGAGTTTAGAGACGAGTCTGATTTTAAGCGAGATTTTAATTTTGGGATTTGTTAGATTTAATTTTGAATTAAATTAATGTAAAAATATAATTTTGGATAATAGACACGGAAGAATCTCCTAGAAGTTAGTCGATCTATTCGTTCAATGCTCCGTGAAAGGTAAGTAATGAATCATTTTCTCGAGATATTCCATATTTATTCTGAAAATAAATAATTATTCTCTGAAATTATGCATGATTTATGGAATTATGTTTTGAAAGAAAAGTGCTTTTGAAATGTTATGGTATATCGATTTATGCACATGTTTAGTGAAAGATTATGATATATATTGTGGTACTAAGTATTTTGATATAGATCGAATTTATGCTCTCAGCCTAACTATGTTTCAGTGGGCCCCGCCAATGGGGATTATACGTTGGTACTTTGTGGACCCTGCCAGTGGGGGTTGTGCGCTGGTATTTGTGGACCCTGCCAGTGGGGGTTGTGCGCTGGTATTTGTGGACCCTGCCAGTGGGGGTTGTGTGCTGGTATTCTGTGGACCCCGCCAATGGGGTTAAACGTTGGTCATAGTCGAGGCTGTTGAGTTACGAATGTTTTGAATCGAATCGGATTTATGATTATATTATATGTGAATATTTGAAAATATTGGATTTGCATTAAATCAGCATGAAATATATTTTTATGTTTAATTACAATATTTTCTTGAAAATTATATAATATCTGAAATATCTGGTAGAGATGCTTATTACTTACTGGGCTGTCTAGCTCATTACCTTTCTTTCTATTTTTCAGATTCAGATAATTAATTTCGAGCGTGGGAAAAAATATTGGGACAGAGCTTTTAGAGGCGAGATTTAGCATTGTCAACTTCATTGAACTTAGATCTATTATTTTGTTTTAGCAAAAATTTTATTAGATGTAAGACATTTGATTTAATTACTTGAATTACAGTTGAATAATAATTATTTGAATTTATTCCGCTGCGATGCATTGATATCGTGATGAGATGCCTTGCATGCTTATGGAGAGAGTTCTTCATAAGTATGCGGCGGTTGCCGCGACCCTCGATTCACAAATCTCGGGTCGGGGGCGTGACATTACTATAATGCGATGAGGACATAATGTACTCTTTTTTATGCAATATAGTCTGTGAACTGCCTTAATCTTTCTAGAGGCTAGACCTGGATGTCCAAGCCATGCATACTCTGATAGGCTGCTGCAAGCTAAAACTGTGCTGACTTTTCGCTTTACTACTAGTTTAGCAAATTACCTACCCTGTATCATGCTGAAACAAGGCTAAATTTGGATATATTTCTCATTAGGTCCCATGATGAATGTTGAAATCTTCTTGAGAATCCATCACTGTTCTCTAATACTAGCCAATCTTTTGTCAAACCAACGGTGAGTTTTTTTTTTTTTTGCCTGATTTACTCTTTACTCCAAACGAACCAGTGATGTTAGGTCTCTAACTTCAGACACTGGGATGGACCGGGCCTCTCATATGTTCAGAGAAAGCAACCCATCTGCTGATTGGTTGGCCCATAAATGCTTGAGAGGACATGTGGAGAAGTGGAGTTTCCAAAGCATGATTTCCTCCTTCCCTTTGAGTTTTCTGCTTTAATTACTGCCGAGGCTATTGGATATAATTTTCTTGATACTAATACTAACATTACAACCACATGTGGCACTTTCAACACAAACTGAGCAACTTCAAGAGACCAAACAGGCCCTCAGTTCAAAATAATTTTAAGGTCCCCAGAACCATCCGTGGTTTTGCTTCAATGGTAGATTTAGCTGCTGATAATTTGTAAAGAGAAACTGGCAGATCCCCAAAAACTGTACTTCATGCCAAGGGTAGTGTCTCTATCATCATTCTAGTGTTCATGGAGGACTAAAAGAACAAAAAGAAATAAAAAGCAGGTTGAGGCATGCTTATGACTGCTATTTAGTGAAAGATTAGGAAAGGGAGATGCTGGAATGTTCACACATGCTGCCTAGTCTCATTGTTTGACAGAGCGGATCCAAGATATCTACTTCCATTTGTCAACATTTGTTCATACTGAAATTAGAGCCGAATAAAAATCACTTTTTTGGTGATTGTTTCTGAGAATGCATTCCTGTTGTCAAGATTTCGTGATCCTAATGAAATGTTGAATGACGTTAAGATTTTTTTTTCTCAAAAAACTAGTCTCCAAAATCCATCTATAAAACTAGGCTCACTGAACCCAGCGCAGAGGAGAAGTATATATGAAATGAGAATGTGTAAAACATCTAGAGAGTCTCCCTGGTTCTCAGCAAGTTAAAAAGCAAAGAGGATCCCCACAAACAATGTAAAAATACGACTCTATCTACAACTCTTTCATGGCAATCTAGAAGACTGATCATTCTGAGAGTCCCTGGGAACAAAAACAGGAAGTTGGTGAGACCCTCTTGACCTGTCAATCCAACCGTGCCTCAGATTCGAAGCTCCAATGTTTCTGAAGCTCCTTGATGTGGTTTCATTTCTGAGAGGACCACCAAAGAATATAGACTGCTCAGTACACAGAAGCTTGGTGCGAGCATCCTGAGAAGCCGACCCTGTAGTGCTCTAAGAGGCTACTTCTTCTCAGCAGTGGATATTAGATTCTGCATGCATCCATCATGTATGTTGCATAGAAGAGCAGTTTGACTCTCTGAAGAACAGTGAGGGCACTGTATATCTGCCGGATGGATCGAGCTGTGCGATCAGAGGCATCGGAACGGTCAGTTGGAGGACACATGATGGTGCAGTGAAGAGATTGGGAGAGGTCCGATACATACCTAATTTCAGACGGAATCTTATCTCACTGAGCAGACTAGATTTGAGAGGCTACAAGACGGAAGCTGATGGAGGAATCCTGAGGATGCTATGTGGCGCTAGGATTGTGCTGGAGGAAAAGAAGGAGAGCAGAAGACATTATTACCTGACGGAGAGCCCAATGTGAGGTGGAGCTTCGAGAGTCAGGTGGAGCTCAGAGCGAGGTGGAGCTCCAGGTAGAGATAGATCGAGTACGAGACAGGAGACTCGGAAGGATGAGAGGCAACGTCGCAAGGTGAGATTCCTATTGCCGTAGGATGATGCTCCGAACAGGTCTCAGGTCAGGAGGAGCACAGCATATGACGGAGATGAAATCGAGCGGCCTGGTTCGACTCTCATGTTTGTCCATCTATGATCAGCAGGCGATTGCTCCAAGACATAGGGGCGAGGAGATCTAGAAGCTCTCGGAGTTAGGAGGAGGTCGAATATCGAGTCGAGGGGGAGATTGTTAGGATTTGATGCCTCAATATTCGATCCATATTAAGCCCACAATGAGGTTCGTGGTGGAAAATGAAGTCCAACGAGATCAAGATCACCTCAAATGGAGCTCGGATGGAGGAGATACGAGCTTTTGAAGTTGGCACGAGATCCAAGTCGATGGAGGACCACCGGTGGCGGGCTGACGGAGCGGCGGCAGGCCGACAGAGAGGTGGCGGTGCGGCCGCAGGTGGCGGGATGCCGCCCAGCGTGCGGCAGCACACGGGCCAGGCGCGCTAGGTGCGGCCCAGGCGCGGGCATGCGGCCCGGCCCAGGCACGCGCGAGGTGCGGCCAGGGCCCAGGCGCCCGACCCGGGCACGGCCCAAGCCCGCATGTGTTGGCAGGCCCAGGCCCAGGCCCAGGCACCGCGCCTGGGTCCTGTACCTGGGAACAAAAACAGGAAGTTGGTGAGACCCCCTTGACCTGTCAATCCAACCCTGCCTCGGATTCGAAGCACCAATGTTTCTGAGGCTCCTTGATGTGGTTTCATTTATGAGAGGACCACCAAAGAATGTAGACTGCTCCGTACACAGAAGCTCAGTGCGAGCACCCTGAGAAGCCGACCCTGGAGTACTCTGAGAGGGTATATAGTTCGTAACCGAAATCGAAATAGAAATGGGAATCGGAATGGCTTGGAATCGAAATCGGAATAATTAAATCCTCCGAAGCATTTGGTTCGTGACCGGAATCGAAATCAGAATCGGAATTAGAATTGAAATTTGAATCCATAGAGGAGAGTAGGGATTGAGTTCCAAAGAACTAGCATCTTTTTTAGTTAGAATTTCAAAGAATTCAGCATGCATAGTTTCAAGTACAGAATTAGTACTCAAAAATCTATAAGTTTTACTATTTCTAGAATATCTAAGGAAAATGGATTTAATACCTTTAGAACCCAACTTAGGTCTGTTCTTTGATGAATGTTGTAGTGCTGTTCACAAGCAAGTCAATGATAGCTAAGAGAAGCTCATCCTTTGGGCTAGCTTGTTCAGATCATGAAAATCAGTAAGTCATAATAGATTTATTCTTCTTGATGACTAGGACAACATTCACCATCCAGTCAAGGTAAGTAATAACCTATAGAAATCCAACATGCAAATCATTACTTCCATCTTTAAAGCCAATTCTTGTTGTAGCTTTTTTAGTTTCCTCGAACTGGCCTAGGACCTGGTTCGATTAGGAGGTGATGTATTGCGATCTCTAGATCAAGGCCTGCATATGAGAATAAGACTAGGCACAGAAATCTTTTGCATGCAAGAATGTGATCAAATCCTTGCTTAGTTGAGGAGTTAATTTCTATCTTTATCAACTAGGATATTTTGAGTGTCAGGGTTGACTTCTGTAGTGTCTTCAATAATGTGGTCCTTTGGTTGCTCTTGATCCTTAACTAGCTGCATAAACTCTGAATCTTCATCATTATGTTCTACCTCCATAAGCTTAGAGGTCCTTGAGAGGGACCTACTATTTTGAACCTATCAGGGATTATAGTACAACTACAAGATGAAGGGATGTAGAAGAAGAATCATAGCATTTTTGGTGAATTTACAAATCCAATTTATGTGAAAATGAGAAATTCCTACATCCTAACTTTCCTGGATAAGTGGTGGACTATAAAAAGGAGAAAAGACAAAGAGCAAAGCTTAAGATCAATACATAATTCTTTAGTTGCAACAATTATGTAGAGCATATGGAAAGAAAGAAACAAAAAAGTCTTCCAATTCCAAGCAAATGCCCCCATATTGGTGCTTAAGGAAGCTTTGTTTGTATTTGAAAGTTAGATATCAATAACCTCCAAAACAAACAAGCCACGGTTCTTCATGGCACTAAAAGAAATACAAAGCATCGTAGACAAAATACTGGGGGTCCTAAGTGCAAGGTGAAGCTTGAAAAATATATTTTCCCACAACCACAAAAAAAGAAAGAGGAGATGAGCCTATGCAAATGCTTGTAACTTAAGCAAATACTTTCTAGTATATGTTGCATGAGCAACGTAAACTATCTTATTCTGTATGCAATTCCTAAGCTGACGTGTATGCATTGTTGGGACCACATCCTCTAACGGCCCACAGCATGAACACTGTAAGTTCAACTTTTATCTTGCAATAAATTATTGGGTGGCATATGCCTCCTATTATCATCAAATCCAATTTATGAAGATGTTCTATTTGGGAAGAGGGAAAAGAATAAGAAAATGTAAAGCTTTTTGAAGAATTGTTTGGGGGGGGGGTGTGCATGAAAATATTCCTCCCAAAGTAACCCTTATATTGATGGTTACATCATGAGTATTGCTTTAAGTACACTATCATTGTCCAAAACAACATTGTTCAAAATTATAACTTAGGACATGTTTGGCTATTGTTGTGGGATTAGGCTAGAACTCTTATAAGATTTGTAGACTAAGCTATCCGTTTAAGCAACAACATTGTATTAACCACACTCCACCCAACCCAAATCCTATGGGGAGAAAAAAAAGACCTTCATAAGTCTTTTACACAAGGTATATTATACTCTTTATTTCTATTTCTATTTTTATTTTTACTATTTATATATTATTTTGGTTGATTTTCTAATAGCTATCCAATATATTTTTAGTTTACATTCAACACTATTTAATAAAATTCATCTGCTTTTTTATAAATTTTTTAACTGAACAGGCATTGCAAAATGCCCACTTGTCAGTAGATTACATTGTAAAGCTTTAAATCCCACAATATAAGTTATTGGATGTGTTATATTTTCTATTATAATATCTTTAATTCTATTGAGTATCAGTCATATTATTTATTGTTCATTTAGATCATACTTATTGATATTGACTTAAATCAAATATACTATTTGCTGCTATTTTATATCATAAATATTATGGTTGGTCCATTTTCAAAAATATTATTCATTTCCATCAGGCCAATCCTCCTATGCAAGAGCAGAATCACACTTCTTCAACTGAAGGAATGGTGATTCCGAAGAGAATATTATTTCTCAATGGAGGCGCCAAAGCTGGAATTCCCTATTCCAATGCAGAATTATCCCAATGAACCAAATTCAGCGTAAGGTTATCTTTCCATATTAATCTTTTGACAAGACATTGTTGCACAACTATGGATTTTGATTAACTAGATCAGACAGATTCATTTCCTCATGGACACTCCAATCAAATGATCGAATGAAAGTGTACTAAACTAGACCTATGGTTCCATCAGTTACTAAATACCACAATAAAGGGAAAACAGGTGTCCTCTGTTCCTTTTGCATGGGGCTGGCTTTACATGGTCAAGGCCAATGTAGTTTCAGCTAAAGATCCATTTCAGAGAGAACATGGTTAGAGACTTGTACTATGTTATCTTCTCCTTACTGCTGCTCAAACTCTGATAAAAGAAGAAATGGAAAATTTTTAGCTCTAACCCTAAAAGGTTTGTGCTACACCTCCTTGTATTTTGTATACCAAAGAAGTCTATCCACTATTGTCCAATCCACTCCTCACTGGGAATTACAAGTACAGTCATCAGAATTTTCAATTATCTTGTTTTCTCAGACATGAGATCTATCATCTGAAACTAGATCAGATATGCTCCCTGTTTATGGCTTACATGAATATTTTTAAAAAAATATATAAATCACATGAATCTTGATACCACATCTAGCTAGTAATTTGTCATCTCACTAGAAAACTATCATACTTGACCTATAGTGTGTATCACCGGTCCATAGGAACAATTCAAATATAACTCATTTAAGCTGGTTGCTGTTTGCAGAACCTTTTCTCTCACACACAATAAAGATTTCATTTCCTCCTGGAGTGGCCAAGAACACATAAATGATATTGAAGAAATTTATCCCATAATTATCCTAGTAAAGTCCACATTTAAATTCAATGGCAAACAAACAAAATGATGATGTCCCAAAATCTTTAGATCTATTGTCACATATCCCAACCAAAAAGGAAAAGAAAAAATTATCTGCTTTTAACTGAATGAAAAAATTATACTCTATATACTAAGTTGCAAGTATAGAAGTTTCATAGACTACCCCAGCATGTGGCTGATGTATGGAACAAAGTGACGGCAAACATCCATCCAGGATTTCAAGCTTCTTATCTCATCCCATTGCCTGCTATACATCCTGTAGACAGCCAGCCCATACCGCACTTCGATGCTTTCCCATATCAGGAGAACACATTTCCCACCATCATAGAAGATTGGTACACTATCCGAGTAGCACCCGGTTCTTTGTACTTCTATATGACACTTGAGCTCCCATCTCCTACTTCCATAGTCTTCAAGCACCCAAACAAGTATGTTGCCCCTTTCAAACTTCACTAGATTCATGCGACCGGCAACAACCCCAAGCCAGGTGTTTGTGTACCATGAAACATAAACAGGCTTTAATTCCTCCGGCAATGCCAAATTGTAGGCCACTTCTTGCTCCATATTGAATGCAAGAATGTCTTCCCTTTCCCTCAACCAATGTAGTGCACCATTGAAGAAAATAGAGACTGCCGAATTGAGAAGGTGCTGACTAGTGCAAGGTATGGTTGCATTTGATAATCTCCATGTATTAGCCCCAAAAGAGCACACATAGAATCTATAGAATCTATTATGAACATTCTGAATCACCCTTTGAGCAGCAACCACTTTGAAATTGGTAGTGGATATGGCTGGATCAAAGGCTAGTCCAAACTTGGTGTCATGGTAGTAGATTTTCAGGTCAGGAAGCTGCCTCAAATATTTGGTGGTGGGGTTGCAGACAAGGATGCGGTCAGGACCAAAGGTTTTGATTAATAGAAGCCCACTGCAAGCACCTTTGATTGAAATTCTTCCTCTTTGTGGACTAGGGAGTCCAAGGCTTGTGTCAGGATGTTCGCAGGCATTATGCTCGAGAGGGAAATAGATGAGCCTTCCTCCCTTTAAACATGAGGTTGTGCTGAGGATGCCGAGAACATTTTGTGTTGACCTCTGAGCTTAGATAGTCTTGAGATAAAGGTCTGAAATCAGAGCCTCTCACTTTTTACTGGTCAATACGAATCGACCCAGAGCTTTTGTAGGCAAGCGTGAAAGGATTTCATGTACAAGATAGTCATCCAACATCATTACCTCGCCCATGAGCTTCTTCCCTAGAACAAAAAATACTCAAATTGAAGAGCTAAGACACATTAAGAAGTAATAAAAGATGTGAACATGAATTATTTCTTTTTTTATTGTAGTTTCTTTATCCAAATCTTTATTACAAGCCAGATTTATAAAATGTCTTTCTATCATGTGAGCTATTCCTATATGTGATATTTTAGCTACCATTTCTTCAACAGAGGTGTTTGAAGACATTGTATCAGATAGTGGCCTGCATGATGTAAATCTTTTGGACACGAAGAGGTACCAAAAATAATAATAATAATAATAAACTTAAGTTACTTTGGACAAGGAAACACTTTATTATGAATTGGTTTTTGGAGGGATGCAAATGAACTACACATTCATCTGCCAAATCCAATGAATTAAATAGCTCATAGTTCTACTATTTTCCAAGTTGTTGGTGAATTTCTTTTTTCTGCTTCAAAAATTTGATCTTTAAGGTGGTTGAAAATGTTCCATAGATCAAACTACGATAGCTTTTTTGAGTTAGGACTTCATATTAGTTACTTCAAGTTTCCTTAATTGAAAGACATCAGATATGCTTCACTTTGTGCCAATCAGTAAGCTGGTTCGAACAAAGAATGTCCATAAATTAAAAGACCAAACATGTCTGAAGTAGTTCATAAATTGGCTTTCGGAGGGATTTTGATAAATCATGCATGGACCTGCCTAATGAAATAAATTAAGTAGCAGTACATACAAAATTCACTCTCTCATAATTTTACAACTTTCCCAGTTTTTGATAGTTAGAGTTAGGACTCCATGGTGGTTACTCCAAGTTTTGTTAATTAAGAAAAAAGGGCAAAAACAGATGAGTAAGCTGGGGCTTAAGAACCAACTATATATTCCACTCAAGCCGTGACCATCTCAGCTTCCAACAATACGCAGCAGCAAAAGAGACAGATTTTCTTATATCAGATTTTATACATAAATTGTATGAATTTCATCGAAATTGTAATTTGTTCTTCATCTGCATAGAATAAACATGATCGCAAAGAAAGAAAAAAGCAACACAAAGGAGAGAAGACCACAGAGGACTGAATAACAAGAGAGGGCTAAAGATATCCAAACAGTGTCTCTTTTGCTTTAAAAAAAATAGAGAAAATTATAGAAATAAATAGAGAAATTTACCAAAAAAAGGAATAGAGAAAAAGGGTGTTTGAAGAAGATAGACAGAGAGACAGCAAAAATCGCACCTGCCATGCGGTCGAGGAGGAGGTGCACGTAGGGTTATCGGTGCAAAGCTTTTTTTTTTTTTTGGTGAGAGTAAGGAAGGTATTTATAGTGTAACGTAGTGTTAAAATAGAATCCCAATCCTTTAAAGACTCGAACTAATCCTTCATCTGGGTTTTTTTTCCCCGGACACTCTCATATATGAATCCAAATCCCTTTTTCTTTTTTTGGTGGGGTGGGGTGAGGTACAACCAGATTCCACCACCCTTCCCACCATCGTCGGGTCCGCCACCTGGAAAATTTCAAGAACTAGGGGCTGCTCCAGGCCCGGATCTTTGGGCCTGATGGCCGAAAGTGGCACGAAGCCCTGGTCAAGGCAGAAGAGGAATGGCGCCGCCTTGATTGTGGGCTTGGCAGTCGGCAGGGTGGTGTCGATCGTGTCGAGTGGTGGGGGGATGTGGGTCGAGCACCTTGTTGCCCAGCTATGCAACCCAAGAGGGGGGGGGGTGAATTGGGTTTCTAAAAAATTTAAGCTTAACTTATGTCTTATGAAAAATATTTGACAATAGCTAAATAAATAGGGAGAGTAAAGTTAATTCAAGGCTAATGACTAAATGCAAGAATGCAAGAGAATAATGAAGAGATAAAGAAGAGCAATTAGGCACACACAAACAAAAGAATTTATAGTGGTTCGGTGCCAATCTTGCACCTACATCCACTCCCCAAGCTCCTACTTGGGAATTCTAATCCACTAATCTTGTATTCAACCCGAATACAAACGTTGGAAACTCTGACTCTAGCTATCCCAAGCTAGTCCACTTATTTTTCGGGTACAAGCCAACCCTATACACTCCGATTCAAGGTTCGGATCAACCTTCCCTTGTTTTGGAATCCTTCCAAAACAAAAACAATAACTCAAGCAAAGTATAACAATGAATAGCTCAAGTAAGTACAAAGAAAGCTCCTTTAATGAGCGAATGAGACTTTAAATATACTTTACTCAAAGAGAAGAAGACTCTTTTTGATTTCCTCAAGATGGTTGGTGACTTGAATGTGCACTTGAGGAGTTGGTGAGCTTGGATTAAAGGCTTCTTGAATGCTTTGAGTGAGCTTTTGCTTAGGGCTGAAAGGTTTTCTTGAAATTCCTTTTTCAAAATCTTTCTTATTAATTCTTCATTTTGATTCTTACATTTTTGTCCCTTTTATAGCTTCAAAAAATAGTGAAAAATATTCTAGGCTGAAATAGAGCCGTTAGACCACATTAAATGAGCATTAAAAGCACTTAAAACGGGTTAAAAACTAGCTGTTACGAAAAAATCCCATCACAGGGGTCGACTCATGGGTCGACTCATGCCTGGGGGTCGACTCATGGGTCGACCTCTGTGGAAGAACACCAGAAAACAACCAGAAGACAATGTTCTGTGATTTTTGGCCTAAAAACAGCAGGGGTCGACTCATGGGTCGACTCATGCCTTGGGGGTCGACTCATGGGTCGACTCACAGGTTGTGCCAAGCTAAAAAATCTGCGTGCCAAACAGCTCATTGTGCCATGAGTTGACTCATGGGTTGACTCATGTTTTTCAAACATGTATATCTTTCAAAATACAAGTCCAAAAATAATAAAATTTTCACCAATGAATCTCAAATCTTTTGTTCAATCACTTGATGCTTTCAAATTAGGGTTTTGGTAAAATTATGATTTTATCCCTGAAGAGCAATAAGTCTTTTTCAAGTGAAAATCGTTAGTACTCCTTCAAATGCTTTGTAATCATCAAAATCAATCCAAGGAGCAACAATCTCCCCCTTTTTGATGATGACAAAATACTTGAACAAAAGCATATATATGAATCAATGAGCATGAATTTCAAAGGAATAAAATGCATTATAGGTAGTTTGAAGATAAATAGAAAATTTACTACCAACTTGAAAATTACTTATAAGTGCATTTGCTTGAAAAGAGGATTGATTCTTTTGGCATGTGATACATGTGCCCATTTGCATAAATAATTTGCCTATTGCTTAATGATTGGAAAATTTGCTCATTTGATTATGTGGTTTTGGTATCAGAGCAGAAAATTTATTTTTGTTATCAGAGCAAAGCAGAATTTACCTAAGGATTTGAATATCTCATTTGCTCATTTACTTGTTTTTCAAATTTCTTAGCATCTTGAAAATTTGCTTATTCTCATTTGATTATTTAATTTTGGTATCAGAGCATGTTTAAAAATTAAGTGTATCAAGGCATGTCTAAGAATTAATTTAAAGTGTATCAAGGCATGTCTAAGAATTAATTTTAAAGTTTGCTCATTTGCTTTTGCTTAGCAATTTACTCATTTTATTTTTAAGTCTTTTATTAATCTTGCTTGTGATACTTTTCTTTAATTTCTCCCTCTTTTTGACATCATCAAACATTGTTAACTCCCCTCCATTTTGAATACATTTTCTCTTTTTGTTTCTTGAAACTTCTTGTACTAATCATTAATTTTACTGACATTAATATTTACTCCCCCTGAATACAGCAATCATAAAACAGAATATACCATTAAGTACCATAGATATGAAATATCAATTCATAGTATTTTAAGTATGCACAAAATTGAAAGTAACTCAATTTAAAGGACATACAGTAAAAGTCAAAGAGTAGATATATAATCAAAAAGTGATTGATACCATAGTTGTTCCAATACATATTTCATAATATAAAAGTCAACTAGTTAAGATCATTACATGGCTCAGAAGATAGATCCTAGAAAGAAACAAAAGATAAGACTAACTACAAGGATCTAGTAGAGCTCATGACTGGATGGATCAGAATCAGATGTATCGGAGATGGGGTGGGGAGATGAAGGATCACGACCAAAGACTCGTCCTCTACCCCGTCTGCCTCTGCCACGAGTGGAGGTGCTGGCACGAGTAGGTGGGCGAGATGACCCTGAAGGCTGAGAAGCAATAGACTGAACTGCAAGTGAGAGCCTGATGGTGTCAAGAAGTTCAGAGCTCTCGAAACAGACTGAAGCAGTGCAGTGAACTGTGTGGATGCATGCTCACTAGAGCCTCTGATCTCTCTCCTCAGGAAATCAAATCCACTCTCCAATACTCCTCTAAGTCTGGCCGCCTCCATAGATAGGTCTGAGACCTCAGTAGTGCACTTCTGTGGCTGTGGATGGGCCAGAGCTAACACTTGCCCCTGCAAGTCAAGTACCCTCCCAGTCAGTCTCAAAATGTAACCCTCGAGCTGCTGAATCCGAACTGACTGATCTGAGATCATCTGAAATACAGTGGAGATATGGGGGATCAAAGTCTGATCAGATGCATCTAATGATGTGGATCCTAGTGCAAAAGCTGAAGTGCTCCACTATCGAGAAAGCAAGGAAGCCACACGCTGAGAAATCATCTCAATCTGATCATCAGCCAGTCTGATCTCTGAGGGAGGTGCTCTGCTGTCTAGCTGCTGAATTAGAGTGTGCCTCCTGATAGATTCTGAAGGGCTAGTCTCTGGATCTGAAACAAACTGGATGTCTGGAGATGCTGCCCTGATGTCATGGAGAGGTGATGAAGGACCTTCATCCTCAGCTCTGTCCTCAGCTCTGTCCTCAACTCTCTCTTTTGCACCCTTAATCCAACCACCATCAGTCCTAGTAAATCCCATGCGGTGCAAAGTGTGTTGGTTGATGGTGTCAGAGTGAGAAAGCCTAGCAGATGCCTCCCCCTCAAAACTAACTCCAAACCTCCTGAATACCAGGGTGAGGGCCATACCGAAAGGCAGATGTGCCTTGGATCTATTCAGTGTTTCTCTCATGGCCTCAATCATTAATGCTGGGAGGTTTAAGGGGGTTTGGGTGATCACATGAAACATGATGCAGATGTCTCGGTCTGAAAGGAGGTCATGTCTACCACTTCTTGGGAAGAAAAGCTTTGTTACCAATTGATGTAGAATTCTCATTTCAATTGACAGGATCTTGGCTTCCAATTTATTTAGGCTTCCCGAGTAGGTTCCTCCTAAAATCACACTAATTCCTTCTTCCTTCACTGGGAGTTCCATGTTTGAATATCCCTCACAGGGCAAATGAAGAATCTCTCCCAAAATAATAGGATCTAAGCAGATATCAATTCTCTTAACAGTAGATGTTACTGTTCCATTGCCATAGTGCAGATTCAGATAAAACTCTCTAACCAAATCTACATATGTAACTTCTTTAAGTGAACAGTAAAATCTCCAACCTTGATTTTTGATCTTTGAACCAATGGAGAAACCCTCTTTTTCAAAAAATCTGAAGTCAACATTTTTGCCGGTTTCTACTTTTCTGACGGAGAGAGAAATTTTACTAGGGCTGAGAGGAGACTGAGAGGAACCTGGAGCAGATGCTGAAGCAGGAATGGGAGCAGAAGAGGTCTGAGAAGCTTGTCTTTTCCTGCGAACGCCCTCTTCCAACTCACGGACTGATTTTCTTCTTTGAGGGAGTTTCATTTTTGGAGCCATACTCACCACCAGAACAAGCAAGGAGACTTGGAAGATCAACTGTGTGAGGAGATAGAGGGTTATTAGGGGATGGAAAGGGATTTTTGGAGGAGAGAAACCCCGATTTGGAGGAGAATGGTGGAAGCTAGGGCACGCTCCAAGCGCTTCAATCAAGGGAGAAAAATGGGAAAAGCTCCTTTCCCAAAGGGCGATTTGAGGTGGAGAGGTAATAGGAGAAAGATATTGGGCTTAGACCTTGATTTTGGAGAGAAAGAGGATGAGGACTATGGATTTTGGAGGGAGGACGATGAAGATGGAGAGGGTCGGCTCATGAACGGGGTTTTAACCAAAAAGAGAGGAATCCATGGGGTTTTGGCTGAAAATTACAAGTATGCCATTGGGTCGACCCTAGGGGGTCGACTCATGATTCACAAAATTTCAGAAAAAATATGAATAAATTTGAAAAAATTCAGAATTCTGGGAGAAGAATTTTTGCTCTATGAAAAGTTGTGTGAATGATAATCTTGAGCTTTTAGGTCCAAGAGAGATGATGGAAATTGAGCTCAAAGAAATTTTGACATTGATTCCTTGGAATTAGAGAGATATTTAAGCAAATGGATCAAGAATTCCTAGATCTCTCCTAATTTCACAGAATCTATCTTCACTTAAGGCCTTTGTAAAGATATCGGCTAATTGATTTTCAGTGCAAACATAGTCAAGATTTATATCTTTATTTTGAATATGTTCTCTTATAAAATGATGTCTGATTTCAATATGTTTAGACCTAGAATGCTGAATTAGATTTTTAGTGAGATTTATGGCACTAGTGTTATCATATCTTATGGGTGTTTAATTAAGTTTGATACCAAAGTCTTCGAGTTGTTGCTTAATCCACAAGATTTGAGCACAACAACTTCCGGCTGCAATGTATTCGGCCTCAGCCGTAGACAGTGCTACCGAATTTTGTTTCTTGCTAAACCAGGAGATTAGGTTAACTCCAAGAAATTGGCACGTTCCACTAGTGCTTTTTCTATCTAATCTACATCCAGCAAAATCAGCATCTGAATATCCTATTAAATCAATTAATGAGTCCTTAGAGTACCATAATCCTAGAGTTTGAGTACCATTTAAATATCTAAGGATTCTTTTAACAGCATTCAAGTGAGATTCTTTAGGATTAGATTGAAATCTAGCACACAGACAAACACTAAACATGATATCAGGCCTACTTGCAGTCAAATATAATAGAGAGCCAATCATACCTCTATAATATTTTAAGTCTACACATTTACCTTCTTCATCCTTGTCAAGCTTACATGAAGGGCTCATGGGTGTGCCAATAGTTTTGGAGTTCTCCATTCCAAATCTTTTGAGTAATTCCTTGGTGTACTTGCTTTGGGTGATGGAGATTCCTTCCTTTGTTTGTTTGATTTGGAGTCCGAGGAAGAATGTAAGTTCTCCCATCATGCTCGTCTCGAACTCCCCCTGCATGAGCTTAGCAAAGTCTTGACAAAGAGATTCATTAGTAGACCCAAAAATAATGTCATCAACATATATTTGTATAATTAACATATCATTTTGATTTCTTTTAATGAAGAGGGTTGTGTCTACATTACCTCTTGAAAAACTATTATTTAGTAAAAATTTGCTTAGCTTATCATACCAAGCCCTAGGTGCTTGTTTCAAACCATATATAGCTTTATTTAATTTAAAAACATGATTAGGAAAAGCATGATTTTCAAAATCTGAGGGTTGTTCTACATAGACTTCTTCAGCAATATATCCATTCAAAAATGCATTTTGACATCCATTTGAAATAATTTAAATTTCATAAAGCAAGCATATGCAAGTAGAAGTCTAATGGCCTCTAATCTAGCAACAGGTGCAAAGGTCTCATCAAAATCAATTCCTTCTTCTTGATTATAACCTTTAGCAACCAATCTTGCTTTATTTCTTATTACATTTCCATGTTCATCTAATTTGTTCCTAAAGACCCATTTTGTGCCAATTATTGAATAATTTTTAGGTTTTGATACTAAAGTCCATACATTATTTCTTTCAAATTGATTAAATTCCTCTTGCATTGTATTGATCCAATTATAATCATTTTCAGCTTCTTCAATAGTTTTTGGTTCAAGATGAGAGACAAAAGCACAATGATTAAATACATCTTTTAGTGAAGAATGAGTTTTTACCCCATGCATAGGATCACCAATAATTAGCTCCTTAGGGTGATTGTGAACATACCTCCATTCTTTGGGTAGATCATTTGTACCTTGAGGTTGTTCTTGATGTTCTTCACCTCCCTCATCCTGTTTGTTTTCATGTTCCTCATCATCTTGAATTGTTGAATCTTTTAGAGTGATCTCCTTCATTCCTTCTATAAGTGGATCTGCATCATCAACACCTTCATTCTTTCTTGAAGAAAGATCGTTAGATTCATCAAAGACAACATGTATCGACTCCTCTACTACTAAGGTTCTTTTGTTAAAAACTCTAAAAGCTTTACTAGTGGAGGAGTAACCAAGAAAGATTGCTTCATCTGATTTTGCATCAAATTTTTCAAGTCTTTCTTTACCATTATTTAATACAAAATATCGACAACCAAAAATATGAAAATATGCAATATTAGGTTTTCTTTCTTTCCAAAGCTCATAGGGGGTTTTCTTTAAAATTTGTCTAATCAAGGCACGATTTAAAATATAACATGCTGTGTTAATAGCTTCCGCCCAAAAGTATCTTGGAAGGTTACTTTCACATAGCGTGGTACGGGCCATTTCTTCTAGGGTTCTATTTTTCCTTTCTACTACCCCATTTTGTTGGGGTGTCCTAGGTGCAGAGAAATTATGGCCGATTCCTTTTTCATCACAAAATTTTTCAAAGTCTTGATTTTCAAATTCAGTTTCATGATCACTTCGAATATTTTGAATTGAAAATCCTTTCTCATTAGTGACTTTTCGGTAAAATTTAGTGAAAGCTTGAAAAGTTTCATCTTTGTGTGCCAAAAAGAAAACCCAAGTAAAATGAGAGTAATCATCTATAATTACAAAACCATATCGTTTTCCTCCTAGACTAGTAGTTCTAGTAGGTCCAAATAAGTCCATATGCAAAAGCTCTAAAGGTCTAGAGGTTGAAATAATATTTTTGGATTTAAATGAAACTCTTGTTTGTTTACCTAGTTGGCATGCATCACAGATTCTATCCTTTTCAAAATTCAATTTTGGTAAACCAAGAACCAATTCTTTCTTAATTAATTTTGAAAGTGAATGCATGCTAATATGTGCAAGCCTACGATGCCAAAGCCAACTAGTCTCATTAATTTTGGCATTCAAGGATACTAGGCATTGCATGTTTATTTTGGATAGATCATTTAAATCTACCATATAAATATTACCATGTCTATGTCCAATAAATTTAATGCCATCATTAGTAGGACTAGTTACAATGTAAACAGAAGATTCAAAAATAACTTTATATCCTTTATCACAAAATTGACTAATGCTTAGTAAATTATGCTTTAAACCATCTACTAACAAAATATTTTTAATGTATTTGGAGGGAGTGATACCAATGTTACCTATACCGATGATCTTTCCTTTGCCATTGTCTCCAAAGGTGACCATCCCTCCATTCTTAGCGTCAAGAGTGATGAATTGGGATTCATCACCAGTCATGTATCTCGAGCATCTACTGTCAAGATACCATTTTCTGTTTCCTCCTTGGGATGCTAGACACACCTGCAAGCAAAAGTCAAGTTTTTGTTTTAGGTACCCAAGCTTTCTTGGATTCTTTTTGGTTAGTCATAATGGTTCCTTTTGGAACCCATATTTTTTTTATATTTGAGTTTGCAGATGTGTTAGAGAAGCAAGTGTATGATTTATGTCCTACTCTACCACATTTGAAACATGTAATATTATAAAACTTGTTACTTAAAGAGTTTACATAGATATTTTTCAGATACTTTTGTTTCTTCAAGGGGTTATAGCCAAGTCCAGCCTTATCATACACGACCTTTTGATTTTCAAGAATCATATTTAGTTTATTTGAACTTAAGGTGAATTTTTCAACTATTGGTTTTAGCTTGGCAATTTCATTCTTTAAACTTTGATTTTCTTGAAGCAGGGTGGATTTTTCAGTTAATATGCTTTCATTTTGTTTCAATAAAGATTGATTTTTCGATTTTAAATCTTTGTTCTTCATCTCTAGTTTCTTTAATTCATCAACTAAATCATAAAAAACTTCATGTAGTTCTTCAAATATAAAGTCACTAGGAGTTTCGAAAATTACCTCATTTTCGTGTGCCATAAGGCACAGGTTGGCTTGTTCAGTCGAGTCTTCCTCTTTTGAGCTTGAGTCATCACTCGCACTCCAAGTGGCCATCATGGCCTTCTTCTTATACTTCTTGGGACCCTTCTTCAATTGTGGGCATTCGGACTTGAAGTGTCCCAGTTTCTTGCATTCGTAGCAGATAAGGGGTTGATCTTTATCCTTTTCTTTGCTCTGTTCTCTTTTGTGAATGGCCTCTTCCTCATCCCTTGTTTCCTTTTTCTCAAAATTTTTTTAAATCTTCGGGTAATGAGTGCCAACTCTTTATCCTGCTCTTCATTTTCGGTGTCATCAGTTTCTTCATCTGGTGGAGCCGTAGATTTGAGGGCAATTGTTCTCTTCTTTTTGACTTCTTCCTCTTGATATTGCTTCATGCTCAGCTTATGAGTCATCAATGATCCAAGAAGCTCTTCCAAGGGTAGAATGTTCAAGTCCTTGCTTCTTGGATGGCGGTCACTTTGGCTTTCCAAGTTCTTGGTAAGGATCTGAGAATCTTTCTTACAAGCTCACTGTTAGTATAGGACTTACCAAGACTCTTTAAACTATTTATAATATCAGTAAAGTGAGTAAACATCTCAGTTATGAACTCATCATGCTCCATTTTAAACAATTCATATTTATGCATAAGCATGTTGATTTTGGACTCCTTTACTTGATTGGTTCCTTCATGGGTTACTTCTAACCTATCCCATATTTCTTTAGCAGACGAGCAAGTAGAAATGCGATTAAATTCGTTAGCATCAAGAGCACAATAAAGAACATTCATAGCTTTAGCATTTAATTGGGTCATTTTCTTATCAACCTCATCCCTTTCTTTCTCGGGTTTGGTTGATTCCACACCATCTATAATTTTAGTGGGTGTGTGAGGACCATTCACTATGATACTCCACATATCATAGTCGAGTGCTTGAATGAATATTTTCATTCGAGCTTTCCAATAGGTGTAATTAGACCCATTGAAAAGTGGAGGTCGGTTAGTGGATTGCCCCTCGGCTAGAGAAGTACCGACTTGAGTTGCCATAGATCTTTGGCTCTTTGATTGATTAGATCAAAGTAGGGTTAGAGCACCGGGCTCTGATACCACTTGTTGCCCAGCTATGCAACCCAAGAGGGGGGGGTGAATTGGGTTTCTAAAAAATTTAAGCTTAACTTATGTCTTATGAAAAATGTTTGACAATAGCTAAATAAATAGGGAGAGTAAAGTTAATTTAAGGCTAATGACTAAATGCAAGAATGCAAGAGAATAATGAAGAGATAAAGAAGAGCAATTAGGCACAACACAAACAAAAGGATTTATAGTGGTTCGGTGCCAACCTTGCACCTACATCCACTCCCCAAGTTCCTACTTGAGAATTCCAATCCACTAATCTTGTATTCAACCCGAATACAAACGTCGGAAACTCCGACTCTAGCTATCCCAAGCTAGTCCACTTATTTTTCGGATACAAGCCAACCCTATACACTCCGATTCAAGATTCGGATCAACCTTCCCTTGTTTTGGAACCCTTCCAAAACAAAAACAATAACTCAAGCAAAGTATAACAATGAATAGCTCAAGTAAGTACAAAGAAAGTTCCTTTAATGAGTGAATGAGACTTTAAATACACTTTACTCAAAGAGAAGAAGACTCTTTTTGATTTTCTCAAGGTGGTTGGTGACTTGAATGTGCACTTGAGGAGTTGGTGAGCTTGGATTAAAGGCTTCTTGAATGCTTTGAGCGAGCTCTTGCTTAGGGCTGAAAGATTTTCTTGAAATCTCTTTTTCAAAATCTCTCTTCTTAATTTTTCTTTTTGATTCCCATTTTTTGTCCCTTTTATAGCTTCAAGAAATAGTGAAAAATATTTAGGCTGAAATAGAGCCATTAGACTATATTAAATGAGCATTAAAAGCACTTAAAATGGGTTAAAAACTAGCCGTTGCGGAAAAATTCGTCACAGGGGTCGACTCATGGGTCGACTCATGCTTGGGGGTCGACTCATGGGTCGACCTCTGTGGAAGAACACCAGAAAACAACCAGAAGATAATGTTATGTGATTTTTGGCCTAAAAACAGCAGGGGTCGACTCATGCCTTGGGGGTCGACTCATGGGTCGACTCACAGGTTGTGCCAAGCCAAAAAATCTGCGTGCCAAATAGCTCATTGTGCCATGAGTTGACTCATGGGTCGACTCATATTTTTCAAACATGCATATCTTTCAAAATACAAGTCCAAAAATAATAAAATTTTCACCAATGAATCATAAATCTTTTATTCTATCACTTGATGCTTTCAAATCAAGGTTTTGATAAAATTATGATTTTGCCCCTGAAGAGCAATAAGTCTTTTTCAAGTGAAAATCATTAGTTCTCCTTCAAATACTTTGTAATCATCAAAATCAATCCAAGGAGCAACACACCTAGTGGTGGAGAGGGGCGCATGAAGCAAGCCTTCCAAGCCCCAAGTCCGAGGGGGGCGACCCCAGGAGGGCGAGGGCGGTGCTGAGATCGTAGAAGGGGGTCCTCAGCGAGTCTTGGCAGGTCTCTGGCGTTGGAGGAGCTCGACCGCAGTTTTGATTTTGGAGAGATTTGACTGGGATTTGAGCACATAAATGCTAGGATTCATAGAATTCGGTGAGAAGTAGGGTTTAGTGAAAGCAAGATTGGGTATTTTGGGGAAATGGGGTAGCATTGGAGGAATCTTGAATTTGTGTTGGCAGAATCCATGGAGAGAAGAGTGAGATCGGAGGGGATGGGAGATTGTATGGAGAGAGCATCGATAGGGAGTTAAACTGGAAGAGAGAAGCAAAGGAGTGGAGTTTTAGGTTTTCATGTTTCGATCGAGAAGTTTAGATCAAAATCATAGAAGAAATCTGAGATAAAATATGAAAAAAATTTTGCTCAACCATTCAGCATTCTATGGAACAAGAATACAGAACAATCAAATAGATCACCATCTCCAACTTCATTTTATATCTATCTCCTCGGATAGGTGGCCCCAAGAATGTGGATGCATTTTTTTAGAATATAGAAACTGAAATGCTTTTACACCGTTGGAAGTTTGGAGGAGAAAAAAATATTAGTAAGGAGAGAAAAAAAAGAAAAGAAAAAAAATATATTTCTTTCTTCATGATTACGAGTTTAAAATTAAAAAAAAAAGTTTCTTTCCTTTTTGATTGGAAGCAAAGAAAAAAGAAAAAAAATATTACAATCTTCTTTTACTATTATATTCATGAAAGGAATCAATAAATTCAAAAAAAAAATTAAAAAAATCTTATCTTTTAATTTTTTTCCATCTTTTCTTTTATTTTTATTGATTTTTCCATCTACAGGAGACTCAATCGGATGAAGGCTTAGGTGGGAGGGTTGAAATAAGCCTTAGGATTGAAATGTTCTTCAAAATTAAAGGGGTAAGATAGGAATTATAAAAGATTCATTAACTCTCAGTCTTTTTCTCTCCAAATCTATTCGATCTGGAGGAGAAAAAAAATACAGATTTGGGAGGATTTGTATTCCCTCCGATTCTCTCCTTTTCTTTTCTTTTATAAAAAAACTCTCAATCAAGAGAAAGTATTTTTTTCTCTCCCATTTTTTTTGTTTCTCTTCTATGCTTCTCTCTCAACCAAGACGTTAGAGTTTCTTTAGATAGATATATATAGGAGTGGAATGGGGACCTAGTCTAGTTAGTAATACTAATGGATCTCAAAATAATAATATGACTAAGATAATATCCATTGCATTACATAACTAAAATAATAAGGCCCAAAATAATAATATGATCATAAATAACTATGGGCTACTTAACCTTTCATTCAAACAATACCTTAGATAAAAATTTAATCTATGATCAATGGAAGCCTATCTTAGGGGAATTTGTAACAATCTCCCACTTAGGCAACATTAATTAAGATCTTTTTTAATTCAAGAAAATAAATTTGTTATATACATAGTTCGAAAACAACTCTCGTACTAAGTGCACCTTATGTGGTCACTTATACAAATTTTCTTAATAAATAATATTTTTAGTCGAAATCCGATCCACTAAAACTATTAACATTGAATCACAATAGTCTTCATACCATTTATTGAAACAAGACCCCTCTATAGCTACAAATATTAGTAATATCACTGACTTGGATTTTAGTGATGTATTGTGTGTAGTACAAACTTTATACCCATGTGATAAAAAAACTATATAAAGCTCATCATCTATCTACTTTATTGTCTTAAAACCCCTTGTGCTTTCAAATAAAAGCCGTAACAATTTAAATTTTCATCATATATCTCAAGATGAGTCTTTATATCTCAAAACGATTCGTTATATCAATGATGTCAATTACAACATAAGCAATATTTTTATAATTAAGACTTTCATTCAAACAATTTTTACAAACAACTATGTATGTATAAATGTAAATAAATATTTTAATATGAAAATATTAAAAAGATGATGTGAAACATTGCTTCCACTAACCAAGCATATTAAAAGATTCAAATAAATGGATCAATGTGGGTTAAGCCATTTAAGACCTTATCCCATTTGTGCCAAACCCATACTTGCTTAAAACGGGTTAGTTGTAGGTTGGATTAATGGGTAAGGTCATAAATTGCCACCCTTAGTTTCGCTTGCCAATAAACCAAAATAGCACCATGAGGAATTATGTTTCACTTGAGCATGATAAAGCATTAGCATTATTTATTGCCAAATATATTCTAACCAAGGAGGAAGAAGACGTTGTTGGATAGATGTACCATCTTCAAAATGCGCTGATTTATGAGAGCATGAAAAAATTGCATGGAGATGGAACCAACCACAATCTTTCCACTCAAGCCTTCCATGATTAATTTCTTTCAAAGTGGAGTGACTCTTCTGACTTTTTTTCGCATCAATTTGGAATAGTGCAATATAGGTGAGGGTGTTACAGTGGCTTTTGCTGAATAATAGGCATCTGACCCTGAACAATGTAAAGAAGATAAATTGTAACCCACATTGAGCATTTATATTCTATGTAGAAAAGGAAGAAAATGTTAACCATCTATTTGAAACTACAGAGAGAGCTAGAATATGGAAACACTTAAGACTTTGGTTAATAGTTCCAAGAGCACCATTTTAAGTGACTTATCTAGAATCTTCTAGGACTATGGAGGTAGAAAAATATTAAGAAGATTGTGGAGGAAAGGTTGGGATATGCTTGTGCTAGCCTACTAGCAAATCTAGCTAGCTAGAAATAATTGGATATTCAGGAATACCTTTCTTCTAATATGGAGGTAATTTAAAGGATTAAAGTCATATCAAAAGCTAGATTGTTATTGTGAGAATCGGTCTAATTGGATCCGAAAAGTTTTCAAAAAAAAAAGTGTTGAGAAGCGATTGGAACAGAAGAAGCTTATCCCTTGCTCGATCTCGTCTCTTGGAATAGGAAAAGGATGCATGGACGATCGGATGGAAGTCACAAGCCTAGGAGGGATGATCGAAGGACATTGGTTACGTCGGCGAATAGTCAGACTTATCCACCTTAAACTTAGCTTATCCTTTCCTTTCCCCTTCTCTATTTAAACCCTCCTTCCGATTGATCCCCCACCAAAATCCCTCTTCCTCTCCCTTCTTACTCACCGCCGATAGCCGTCAGCTATTGTAATTGAGCCTAATCATCTGAAACCCCCTCTTTTCCTCTCAAATTCTCTTGTTGTTCCACTTTTTCAGAGACCTTGGTTATTTTATTTGGAACCGGCAATGCAGGTCAAGCTGCCACCACTACTGCCTGCACCTGCCACCCCACCACCGCCATCGACCCCAACTCCTCCTTCCCCCTGCCCTTCTTTGTAGTGAAAACTCCTGTTCGGCTTAAAGAGAGAAAGAAAGAAAAGAGGGAAAGAAAGAGAAGAGCATTAGAGAATGAGAGAAAGAAAGAGAGAAAGAGAAAAGAAGGAAAAAAAAGAAAAGAAAAAAAAGGGGTAAAGGGAAAGCCTACCTTTTTGAAATTGCTCCATTGATCGGACCCCAATCTGATTGGATCTAGATAGGACTGGCAATTCGTGTTCACGGATCATAAATGGAACATGTCGATCTGAGGGTATAAAAAGGTTGAGGCATGCTTATGACTGCTGTTTAGTGAAAGATTAGGAAAGGGAGATGCAGGAATGTTCACACATGCTGCCTAGTCTCATTGTTTGATAGAGCGGATCCAAGATATCTACTTCCATTTGTCAACATTTGTTCATACTGAAATTAGAGCCGAATAAAAATCACTTTTTTGGTGATCATTTTTGAGAACGCATTCCTGTTGTCAAGATTTCGTGATCCTAATGAAATGTTGAAGGGCCTTAAGATTTTTTTTCTCAAAAAACTAGTCTCCAAAATCCATCTATAAAACTAGGTTCACTGAACCCAGCACAGAGGAAAAGTATATATGAAATGAGAATGTGTAAAACATCTAGAGAATCTCCTAGGTTCTCAGCATGTTAAAAAGCAAAGAGGATCCCCACAAACAATGTAAAAATTCGACTCTATCTACAACTCTTTCATGGCAATCTAGATGACTGATCATTCTGAGAGTCCCTGCGAACAAAAACAGGAAGTTGGTGAGACCCCCTTGACCTGTCAATCCAACCCTGCCTCGGATTCGAAGCACCAATGTTTCTGAAGCTCCTTGATGTGGTTTCATTTATATGAGGACCACCAAAGAATATAGACTGCTCAGTACACAGAAGCTCAGTGCGAGCACCCTGAGAAGCCGACCTTGGAGTACTCTGAGAGGACACAAAACGACCAGCTTCAGGATCCCACTAAATTGAGGCCCTTGAACTTCCCACTAAGGTACTTGTGCTACTTTTCCTGGGAGGCCCTTGCTCTGAAATATTACCAGCCACAATTTCATTCCCATCGTTGGATTTCAGTGATAAAGGAGATCGATTTGCTGATGACTGGCATATCGGGTTGAAGTGTTTTGTGTTGGAATGTTGCTGCTCCAATGATGGAGTTGGTGTGGTGAGGGCTGCTGAAGCTACTTGGAGTTTAAGGATAGATTTCGGGGTCCTCCTTGCTCGGTGGGTAAGACGTCTTCAGAGGTGAAGACTTCACAGTACCCAACCGGTTTTCTCTATGAAAGCCAACATCAGCACTTACAGTGCTGCTTCTGCTGCTTACATTCCCGCTTTTGCATCGATCAGCATCATTTTGGATGCGAGAACTGATGGGCTTCAAAACTGATGATGAGGCTCTGGCTTTGGTGCAGCTCGCATGGCCTCATTAGAATCCAACTTTGCAAGCTTCCAAGCACTGATCCGAACTGGACGTTTGGTTGGTCTTTTTCCTATTTCTGATGAATCAATGGCATCAGGATCTACGGTCGACGGAAATCAAAACATTAATTTCATGATTTATGAAAGAAATACCAGCTGATCCACAAAGATTCATGGAGGTGTGCACCGTGCACCTCTGTACTGCAAGCCAAGAGAGCTTCCACTTATTGCTGTGGCAGCTGAATTCATTGGTGAAGATGGTAGGCTTTGCTGATCCGCATGTACAAATGGCCCAGGAGGTTCACTCTGTGTTCTCATTGAGAATCCTAACTCTGATGTACATACACTAAATATCATATCATATCTATTTGCTGTAAGGTGATGTACAGATCTAATTATACCTCGATAAAATTTAGTATTAATACTCTAACTATTTTTATCCTTATCAAGCTTATACGAAGGATTCATTGGTTTCTAATTGGTTTATTATTCTCTATCCTAATTTTTTTGGGCATTTTTTTGGTGTACTTGATTTGATTGATGAAGATCTCTTCTTTAGTTTATTTGATTTGGAGTCCGAGAAAGAAATTTAGTTCTTCCATCATGCATATCTCAAACTCTCCTTGACAAACTCTTGATAAGGAGATTCATTAGTAGCACTGAATATAATGTCATCTACATAAATTTATACTAATTAATTATCATTTTTTTCTTCAAAAATAATATAGTGTCAATATTTCTTCTTGTAAAATCATTTTCAAGCAAAATTTTACTTAAAAAAAGTACCAGCATGAGGTGCTTGTTTTAATCTATATAAGATTTTATTTAATTTGAAACATAATTTAGAAAAGCATGACTTTCAAAATTAAGAGGTTGTTCAACATACACCTCCTCTGCAATACATCCATTCAAAATATATTTTTAATGTCTATTTGATAAAATTTGAAATCCATATAGCAAATATATGTAAGTAGTAATTTAATAGCTTCTAATCTAGCAATAGGGGCAAAAGTTTCATCAAGATCAATTTCTTCTTCTTGAATATAGTCTTTTGCCAGTACTCTAGCATTATTTCTTCTAACTACTCCATTTTCATCTAATTTATTTCCATATATCTATTTAGTTTTAATTATAAGATTATCTAAAGGTCTACTCACTAAGGTCCAAAGTTTGTTTTTTTCAAATTGATTTAATTCCTCTTATATTACCATAATCTAATTTAAATTTTTTTTAGTTTTTTCAATATATTTGGATTCTATTTGAGAAACAAAAGCCAAATGATTCTCAATATTTCTTAAGGATGATCGAGTTCTTATCCTTAGAATGGATCACCAATGATAAGGTCTTTTGGATGTCCATAGGCATACCTCCACTTTTTGGATAAGTTCTCATGATGTCCTTGAGCTTCTTTATGATTTTTTTCATCATCCTCCTTATTACCTTTTTCATCATTTTGTGCCGAAACTTCTTTCAAGATTAGATCTTCCATTTCTTTATTTAGAGTCCATGCATCATCATCAATAATATCTTTTTTTCTCGAAAAAAAGTCACTAATTTCATCTAATACAATATGAATACATTCTTCGGCAATCAAGATTCTTTTGTTGAAGACTCTATATGCCTTATGAGATGAAGAGTATCCCAAAAATATTCTTTCATACGACATAACATCAAATTTACTAATTTTATCTTTTTCATTTAAAACAAAGCATCGACAACTAAAAATATGAAAATAATTTATATTTGATTTTCTTTCTTTCTAAAGCTCATAAAAGGTTTTCTTTAAAATCAGATGGATCAAAGTATGATTCAAAATATAATATGCTATGTTAATTACTTTCACCTAAAAATTTCTTGGAAGATTGTTTTTATACAATATGGTATGGATCCTTCCTTCTAAAGTTCTTTTCTTTCATTACACTATTTTGTTGAGGTGTCCTAGATAAAAAAAAATTATGACCAATTCTTTTTTTATTACAAAAGCTTTTAAATTATTTCAAATTTGGTTCCATGGTCACTTCTTATATAAACTAAAATAGAGTTCTTTTCATTTAAAATTTTTTGATAAAACTTTAAAAATATAGAAAAAATTTTATCTTTTTGTACCAAAAGAAAAATCCAAGTAAACCAAGAGAAATCATCAACAATCGCAGGTCTTTGTTTTTTTCCTCATAGGCTTGTGGTACTAGTGGGTCCAAATAAATTCATGTGAACCAATTCTAGAGGTCTAGAAGTTAAAATAATATTTTTCAATTTGAAAGAGCTCCTAGTTTGCTTTCTAAGTTGATATGCATCGCAAATCTTGTTCCTTTCAAAATTTATTTTTAGTAATCTTTTGACAAAATACTTTTTGATAAGTCTCAAAATCAAATCTATGCTTGCAAGATCTAATCTATGATGCTACAACTAATTAATCTCAATAATTTTGGCATCTATTGGAACTAATATTAACTATTCTTCATGGAAAGATCATCAAGATCAACCACATAGATATTTTCATAACTATGTTCGATGAGCATAATGCCACTGTCATTAGGACTAGAAATAATGCACATTAATAATTCAAATATAACTTTAAAACTTTTATCACATAATTGATTAATACTTAAAAAATTATATTTCAATTTATCTACAAGTAAAATATTTTCAATATAGGCAGAGGGAGTGATACTTATATTACCAATCTCAATGATGCGTGTTAGGAAAATCCTGACTACACCTATCAAAAATTATTGAATCTTCTGCATGTACTTGAGGAGATCTATGATAGATCTAGACTCTCTAAAGGTAGTGGACACCGATCCACTACCTGGATCTGTGATGGGGTGCCTCCCTCCTAGGGCTTGAGGGAGGTGCCCCCCTTTCTCTAGGAATTCTTCAAGAAACCTGGGGCGGCAACACTAGAGAAAGAGAAAAGAGAGATTGAAGGAGAAAAGATATGTATTTCACTATATCTTAAAATTCTAATACAATCTATGTATGTATATACATAGCCAATAGGCCTGATCAAAAACTCACCTGGCTGAACCCATACATAAAAGCACTCATCGAGTCCATGTACATCCATGTCTCACATATTCTCATCCCTTGGATTTAATCCCAGTCCAAACACTGAGTTATCCCCTTTAAAACCTATCAAACTAGGCCTTAAGACCCTTGGATCAAAATTCAATCATAAAACCAAACAGAAAATCCATGCTGCTCTGTTCGCGACATTAAGTTGACTCAGTCTCAAATTGAGTCGACTAACCTAAGACTTAGTTGGCTCAAACTGACACTGAATTGATTAACCTGCATATCATACCAATTTTTTTGAGAAGTTTATCTTCTATTTTTCTGAGACATAGTTGACCCAGACTGGGATGGGTCAATCTCCTATGACTTAGTTGATCCAGTCTCAGTCTGGGCTGACTAACACCCTGAATCTACTCGTTCCTTCGCAGCTTCAGCCCTGGCTCTGATTTTTTGCTCTATCTTGTATCTCCAAGTATTTGCAGCTCCAACCATACCCCTTGAAGCTCTCATCGTCTGAACCTCGAGTCTGTGGAGAGTTATGCACTGTGTTCATCCTAGGACCACTCCTGTCATAGTCCTAGGACCCAAATCGATCCTAGAGTCTCGGAGCCAACACCCTGACTCCTTCTATGGCCTCCTAAGACTTGAGAGCACCACACAAACTCCTACAATCTCTACCTTGATGCGTCCAAGCCTTGACAAATCTGGTAATGTTCTCCTGCATGCTCTCACTGTCACTGCATGTCCTGACAGTCCCTTTTGTGAACATCCATTCCACTGCCAACCCGCTTCAGCTTTTGTATGCCCTTAGAGATCCTTTGGGATGACCGCCTCCATAATTGAAGATCCTAGCTTGCTCCTAGGCACTACTTTGAAAATTATGGACTTTTTTGGAGAAAATTGTAGTGTTCCTAAACTGACACTCGCTGTACCTAATGCACCTAACACGATCTCCTTAGAGCCAATGCCACTTTGAACTTATGCCAAATTCCTCTCCACCTGTGAAGCCACCACTATCTGATGCTCTACCTAAATTTGAAGTCCATCTGATGCCACAAAAGACAACTCTGTAATCGAGTCATCCGAGGTTAACCACCCAATGCTGCACTGCTGAGCTTGCTGCTGCACCTTGATCACCATCGCTGTCCCTTCGGATCCTCCGCACTCCACGAGCCCCTCCAAAGCTATCTTGGATACACTGCACCCCATAGGCTCCTTCAAAATCTAAGAGCTCATCCAACTCTTCACCTTCAGCGATAGAATCCTAGAAAATTCCACCCTAGCCATTATTCTCCTCTACTCCTGCAGAAGATAAAATCAGATCCAAGACCAACCGTCCAACCCTGTCCTGTTGGACCTTCACCATCGTTGCTTCCATTTCAGATACCTCCGCACCCCATAGGAACCTCTGAAACCACCAAAGGACCGCCTCCCTTTGAACCTACTGTGATGCTCCATGGATCAACCATCTCCATCCCCCCAAGGCTTTGCAAACCCTTGCTCTGGTCGAACTATTGAATGCATCCCTGACTACTTTCCCACCTTCCTACACTTGAAGGCTGCAGTCGCTTCTTCAGCTTCCCTCGACCATTACCCCTTGGGTGAACTCTCCTCGTCTACCAAACTGCCCCCATGCTGCCCTTCTCCCTAGAGATCCTTATCATCTATCCGCCATACATCCTGATCTTTCTACCAAGACTGCCTCCAACCAAAGTTGGATCAGCAAATTATGCATCCAAACCTTCCACCTTGGAAAACATTCCTTCCCGTCAATCCTCTCAACCTCTACCTTCAACCCGCTGCTTCCCATTGGCCTAACCACAGCAAAAATGAAAGTAGATCTAAGACATACTGTGGATAGGTGTGCAAATTTCTTATTTCATCTTGTATGACTTCTCCTTCTCTTTCATGCTCTACTAGACTCTGATAATAATTGTTAGAAAAATCTTGACTGCATCTGTCAGGAACCCTTGGATCTTCTGCATGTACCTGAGGAGATCTATGATAGATCCAGACTCTTTGAAGGCAACGAACACTGATCCACTATCTAGATCTGTGATGGGGCACCTCCATCCTAGGGCTTGAGGGAGGCACCCCACTTTCTTTAGGGATTCTTCAAGGAACCTAGAGCGACAACACTAGAAAAAGAGAGAAGAGAGATTGAGAGAGAAAATATCTATATTCCACTATATCTTGAAATCCTAACATAACCTATGTATATATATACATAGCCAATAGACCCGACCAGAAACTCTCCTGGCTGAACCTATACAAGAAAGTACTAACTGAGCTCATGTACGCCCATATCTCATAAGCTCTCATCCCTTGAACTTAATCCTAGTCCAAATCCTGAGTTAGCCCCCTTAAGACCTATCAAACCAAGCCTTAAGACCCTAGGATCAAAATCCAATCCTAGACCCAAAAAGAAAATCCGTGCTGCTCTGCTCGTGACACTAAGTCGGCTCAGTCTCAGACTGAGGCGACTAACCTGAGATTTAGTCGACTCAAACTGGCACTAAGTCAACTAACCTACATACCATGTCAGTTTTTTCGAAAAAATTATCTTTTATTTTTCTGAGACATAGTCGATCCAGACTTAGGTTGGATCAACCCATCTGTGACATAGTCGATCCAGTCTCAGTTTGAGCCAACTAACACCCTAAATCTACTTGATCCTCTGTAGCTTCAGTCCTGGCTCTGATTTCTTGCTCCATCGTGCGTCTCTAGATATTCGAAGCCCCAACCATGCCCCTCGAAGTCCTCATCACCTAAACCTCGAGCCCATGGAGAGCTATGCATCGCCTCCACCCTAGGACCACTCCTGTCTTAGCCTTAGGATCCAAACCGATCCTAGCCTCCTGGAGCCAACACCCTGACTTCTTCTGTAGCCTTTCAAGGCTTGGGAGCACCACACCAACTCCTACAATGTGTTCTTTGTTATTATTGCCAAAAGTCATCACTGCTCCTATCTTTGCTTTAAAGATAATAAATTTTATCTTATCACCCATCATATGCCGTGAATAGCTACTATCAAGATATTATTATTTTTTCTTTTATTGGCTACAAAACCCATCTATAAGAAAAAGCTAAGTTGTAATTTTAGGTATTCAAGATTTCTTGGATTCTTTGAGGTTAGTTACAGTAGTTCGTATTGGAATCCAAATCTTTTTAACCTTATTGTTATCCAACTTTCTAAAGTCACAAGACTATGCTTTATATTCTAATTCATGACAATAATAACAAGAAAGATTTGAAGATGCATTGGATGAAGAATTAATAAAGAAATACTTCAAAAATTTCTATCTCTTATGGGGGTTAAAATCAAGTCCAGCTTTGTTAAAAAAAGCTCTTTGACTACTTAAAATATATATAATTTTTTAGAACTACAACTGAATTTATCAACAATGGATTTTAATTTTTCAAATTTTGATTTTCTTTCAGCAAAAGATCCTTTTCTTTTAGAAGGTTCTCCTTTTCTTTAGTCAAAGCATGTTGTATTTTTTAAGTTCCTTAGTTTTCAACCCAAGTTTTTTGAATTCATCCAAAAGATCATAAAATGTATCATACAACTTATCAAAAGTATACTCAAACTTTGTTTTAGAATTTACTTCTCTTCTTGTGCCAGAGAGATGACAAAAATCGCACCTGCCATGCGATCGAGGAGGAGGTGCATGCGGGGTTATCGGTGCAAAGCTTTTTTTTTTTTGGTGAGAGTAAGGAACGTGTTTATAGTATAACGTAGTGTTAAAACAGAATCCCAATCCTTTAAAGACTCGAACTAATCCTTCATCTGGGTTTTTTTTCCCTAGACACTCTCATATATGAATCCAAATCCCTTTTTCTTTTTTTGGTGGGGTGGGGTGAGGTACAACCAGATTCCACCACCTTTCCCACCATCGCCAAGTCCACCACCTAGAAAATTTCAAGAACTGGGGGCTGCTTCGGGCCTGGATCTTTGAGCCTGATGGCCAGAGGCGGCACGAAGCCCTGGTCGAGGTCGAAGAGGAATGGCGCCGCCTTGATCATGGCTTGGCGGTCGACAGGGTGGTGTCGACCGTGTCGAGTGACGGGGGACAGGGGTCGAGCACCTAGCAGCGGAGAGGGCGCACGAAGCAGGCCTTCCAAGCCCCAAGTCTGAGGGGCGTGACCCCCAGGAGGGCGAGGGCGGTGCTGAGATCGTAGAATGGGGTCCTCAGCGAGTCCTGGCAGGTCTCCGGCATTAGAGGAGCTCTGCGGCAGTTTTGATTTTGGAGAGATTTGATTGGGATTTGAGCACATAAATGCTAGGATTCATAGAAGTTGGTGAGAAGTAAGCTTTAGTGAAATCAAGATTGGGTATTTTGGGGAAATGGGGTAGCATTGGCGGAATCTTGAATTAGTGTTGGCATAATCCACGGAGAGAAGAGTGAGATCGGAGGGGATGGAAGATTGTATGGAGAGAGCATCGATAGGGAGTTAAACTGGAAGAGAGAAGCAAAGGAGTGGAGTTTTAGGTTTTCGGGTTTCGATCGAGAAGTTTAGGTCAAAATCATAGAAGAAATCTGAGATAAAATGTGAAAAAAATTCTAATCAACCATTCAGCCTTCTATTGAGCAAGAATACAGAACAATCAAATAGATCTCCATCTCCAACTTCATTTTATATCTATCTCCTCGGATAGGTGGCCCCAAGAATGTAGAAGTATTTTCTTAAAATATAGAAACTGAAATGCTTGGCCTTGTTTGGAAGTTTGGAGGAGAAAAAAATATTAGTAAGGAGAGAAAAGAAAAGAAAAAAAAAATATATATTTCTTTCTTCGTGATTAGGAGTTTAAAATAAAAAAAGAAAAAGTTTCTTTCCTTTTTGATTGGAAGCAAAGAAAAAAGGAAAAAAAAAATATTACAATCTTCTTTTACTATTATATCCTTGAAAGGAATCAATAAATCCAAAAAAAGAATTAAAAAAATCTTACCTTTTAATTTTTGTCCATCTTTTCTTTTGTTTTATTGATTTTTGCATCCACAGGAGACTCAATCGAATGAAGGCTTAGGTGGGAGGGTTGAAATAAGCCTTAGGATTGAAATGTTCTTCATAATTAAGGGGGTAGGATAGGAATTATAAAAGATTCATTAACTCTCAGTTTCTCTCTCCAAATCTATTCAATCTGGAGGAGAAAAAATTTACAGATTTGAGAGGATTTGTATTCCCTCCGTTTCTCTCCTTTTCTTTTTTTTTATAAAAAAACTCTCAATCAAGAGAAAGTATTTATTTTCTCTCTCATTCTTTTCTTTTCTCTTCTATGCTTCTCTCTCAACCAAGACATTTGAGTTTCTCTAGGTATATATATAGGAGTGGAATGGGGACCTAGTCTAGTTTAGTAATACTAATACATCCCAAAATAATAATATGACTAAGATAATATCCGCTGCATTACATGACTAAAATAATAAGGCCTAAAATTATAATATGATCATAAATAACTATGGGCTGCCTAACCTTTCATTCAAACAATACCTTAGATAAAAATTTAATCTATGATCAATGGAAGCCTATCTTATGAGAATTTGTAACAATCTCCCACTTAGGCAACATTAATTAAGATCTTTTTTAATTCAAGAAAATAAATTTGTTATATACATAGTTCGAAAACAACTCTCGTACTAAGTGCACCTTATGTGGTCACTTATACAAATTTTCTTAATAAATAATATTTTTAGTTGAAATCCGGTCTGCTAAAACTATTAACATTGAATCACAATAGTCTTCATACCACTTATTGATACAAGACCCCTCTATAGCTACAAATATTAGTAATATCACTGACTTGGATTTTAGTGATGTATTGTGTGTAGTACAAACTTTATACCCATGTGATAAAAAAACTATATAAAGCTCATCATCTATCTACTTTATTGTCTTAAAACCCCCTTGTGCTTTCAAATAAAAGCTGTAACAATTTAAATTTTCATCATAATTTCATCATATATCTCAAGATGAGTCTTTATATCTCAAAACGATTCATTATATCAATGATATCAATTACAACATAAGCAATATTTTTATAATTAAGACTTTCATTCAAACAATTTTTACAAACATGTATGTATAAATGTAAATAAATATTTTAATATGAAAATATTAAAAAGATGATGTGAAACATTGCTTCCACTAACCAAGCATATTAAAAGATTCAAATAAATGGATCAATGTGGGTTAAGCCATTTAAGACCTTATCCCATTTGTGCCAAACCCATACTTGCTTAAAACGGGTTAGTTGCAGGTTGGATTAATGGGTAAGGTCATAAATTGCCACCCTTAGTTTCGCTTGCCAATAAACCAAAATAGCACCATGAGGAATTATGTTTCACTTGAGCATGACAAAGCATTAGCATTATTTATTGCCAGATATATTATAACCAAGGAGGAGGAAGATGAGGTTGGACAGATGTACCATCTTCAAAATGAGCTGATTTATGAGAGCAAGGACAAATTGCATGGAGATGGAACCAACCACAATCTTTCCCCTTAAGCCTTCCATGATTAATTTCTTTCAAAGTGGAGTGACTCTTCCGACTTTTTTCCGCATCAATTTGGAATAGTGCAATATAGGTGAGGGTGTTACTGTGGCTTTTGTTGAATAATAGGCATCTGACCCAAACAATGTAAAGAAGATAAATTGTAACCCACATGGAGCATTTGTATTCTATGGAGAAAAGGAAGAAAATGTTAACCATCTATTTGAAACTACAGAGAGAGCTAGAATATGGAAACACGTAAGACTTTGGCTAATAGTTCGAAGAGCACCATTTGAAGTGACTTATCTAGAATCTTCTAGGACTGTGGAGGTAGAAAAATATTAAGAAGATTGTGGAGGAAAGGTTGGGATATGCTTGTGCTAGCCTACTAGCAAATCTAGCTTGCTAGAAATAATTGGATATCAGGAGTACCTTTCTTCTAATATGGAGGTAATTTAAAGGATTAAAGTCATATCAAAAGCTAGATTGTTATTGTGAGAATCAGTCTAATTGGATCCGGAAAGTTTTCAAAAAAAAAAGTGTTGAGAAGCGATCAGAACAGAAGAAGCTTATCCCTTGCTCAATCCCATCTCTTGGAATAGGATAAAGATGCATGGACGATCGGATGGAAGTCGCAAGCCTGGGAGAGACGATCGAAGGACATTGGTTACGTCGGTGAATAGTCAGACTTATCCACCTTAAACTTAGCTTATCCTTTCCTTTCCCCTTCTCTATTTAAACCCTCCTTCCAATTGATCCCCCACCAAAATCCCTCTTCCTCTCCCTTCTTACTCCCCGCCGGTAGCCATCAGCTGTTGTAATTGAGCCTAATCATCTGAAACCCCCTCTTTTCCTCTCAAATTCTCTTGTTGTTCCACTTTTTTAGAGACCTTGGCTATTTTATTTGGAACCAGCAATACAGGCCGAGCTACCACCACTGCTGCCTGCACCTGCCGCCCCACCACCGCCATCGACCCCAACTCCTCCTTCCCCCTGCCCTTCTTTGTAGTGAAAATTGCTGTTCGGCTTAAAGTGAAAAAGAAAGAAAAGAGGGAAAGAAAGAGAAGAGCATTAGAGAATGAGAGAAAGAAAGAGAGAAAGAGAGAAAGAGAAAAGAAAGAAAAAAAAAAAAAAAAAAAAAAAAAGAAAAGAGAAAGAGAAAAGAGAAAAGAAAGAAAAAAAAAAAAGAAAAAGAAAGGGGTAAAGGGAAAGCCTACCTTTTTGAAATCGCTCCATTGATGGGACCCCAATTTGATTGGATCTAGATAGGACTGGCAATTCGTGTTCATAGATCATAAATAGAACATGTCGATCTGAGGGTATAACATAGATTAGCTCAATCCGAATATGACCTGTTTAATTAAATGGGTTGACCTATGGAACACGAATATGACACGAATATATACGGATGGACACGACATGATACGATCCATCTGACACGATTAATAATCATGTTGGCGGGTCAAACAGATACACGACCCACCTAATAATCTATTTAACTATTTAATTTATTTATAAAATTTAATTAAATTAATAAAAATTTAGTCAAAAAACTAAAATAATATAAAAATAGTTTAGTTATCTACTATGCTAATTCACAGTTCTAAATTCCATTATTGTTTGTTTTTGGTTAGCATTATAATTTTTTGATTTTCCTTACTTGCCCTTAAGCAATCTTAAAATAAATGTATTAAACATGTTTAAACATATCATGTAAAATCTATTAACTTGTTTTAACCTATTTAATTAAATAGGTCAAAATGGATTACGCAGGTCAATCCGCTTAAGACACGAATTTATCGTGTCATAAATGGGTCGATCTGTTTATAACCCAAATTCATTTATTCTAAATCTGAATCCATATAAGTATGTATCGTGTTGTGTCCTATCTGTGTCAATAGATCGTGTTGAAAATTACTAGCCCTAGATCCAGATGTATCCAAGACATCTGGACTCAGCCCATAAATCGATCCAAATCGTAATCTAGATTGAGCATCTCTCTCTTTTTCATATTGATCAAGTTAGATCAAGTAAATCCAATCTTGACTATTCTTTTCTTTGTATCTCCACTGATTGATGAGATCGAACCTATTAGTCTATTTTTTCTTAATTAATGAAATAGATCTGATCTAGCATTTTGACATAGATCGCGAGGAGCGCGGATCTAAAGATCAGACCATGAATCAAAGGCTATGATTTTTGAATCTAATTAATCTAAGGCTATAAGTTTTTTATATTCTCTGGGATTTTTATCAAGTATTTCAAATTAATTTTATGAAATAATATATATAAGTATTTAAAAATTTGAAAAAATTATTTATATTATGCATGCTCTCATGAAAATGATTATTCAAATTATTTATATTATGCATAAGGTGACTGATATGATTATTGAAAACTATAATTTGAAATAAATTAATTTTTTTATTTTAAATCTATTCTGCGGTACTTGGAAAGAAGATTAATTAACATTGCATGATTTTCAAAAGTAAAAATTTTGCATTTTCACCCCTACATGAACTTTTTGAATAAAAAGTATTTTGTTTCTTTTTGAAAACAAGATATGAAAGTTTGAATTACTATTGCTATGAAAACTAGTTATTGTAGAAATAATGAAAAAAACTCTTTAGTTAGACTATAATCTGAATCTAACCAACGGGACTGATCGTTGGCCATATGTTAGAAATATGTTTCTTCTAGGCCTAGCCAGTTAGAGCTGATCTGTTGCCCAGCTATGCAACCCAAGAGGGGGGGTGAATTGGTTTCTAAAAATTTTGAACTTAACTAATGACTTGTGAAAAAAGTTTGTCAATAGCTAAATGAATGTGGAGAGTAAACTTAATTCAAGACTAATTGCCAAAAGCAAGAATGCAAGGAAATAATGAAGAGTTAAAGAGAAGCAATTATGCACACCACAAACAAAAGGATTTATAGTGGTTCGGTGCCAACCTTGCACCTACATCCACTCCCCAAGCTCCTACTTGGAAATCCAATCCACTAATCTTGTATTCAACCCGAATACAAATCGGAAACTCTGACTCTAGCTATTCCAAGCTAGACCACTTTTTCTCAGTACAAGTCAACCCAATACACTCCGATTCTAGGTTCGGATCAACCTTCCCTTGTTTTGGAACCCCTCCAAAAAAAAACAATCACTCAAACTGAGTAAAATAATTTATAGCTCAAATAAGTACAAGAAAAGCTCTTTAATGAGCGAATATAACTTTAAATACACTTTACTCAAGAGAAGAAGATCCTTTTTGGATTTCTCAAAGTGGTTGGAGACTTGAATGTGCACTTGAGGAGTTGGTGAGCTTGGATTAAAGGCTTCTTCAAAGCTTTGAATGAACTCTTGATAAGGGCTGAAAAGTTGGCTTGAAAAATCTTTTTTCAAATTCTCTCTTTTGAATGCTCTTGAATGCTCTTCAAATCTCTTTCAATCTCTTACTTGTTTCCCACCTTTTGGATTCTTTTATAGCTTTAAGAAATAGAGGAAAACATTCTAGACTAAAAAGAGTCGTTAGACCACATTAAATGAGCATTAAAAGTACTTAAAATAGGTTAAAAACTAGCCGTTGCGGAGAAATCCGTCACAGGGGTCGACTCATGGGTCGACTCATGCTGGGGGTCGACTCATGGGTCGACCTCTGTGGTTGAATACCAGAAAATAGGTTCTATGATTTTTGGCCTAAAAATTGCAGGGGTCGACTCATGGGTCGACTCACAGGTTGTGCCAAGCCAAAAAATCTGCGTGCCAAACAGCTCATTGTGCCATGAGCTGACTCATGGGTCGACTCATGGATTTCAAACATGCATAACTTTCAAAATACAAGTCCAAAAATAATAAAATTTTTACCAATAGATCACAAATCTTTTGTTCTATCATTTGATACTTTCAAATCAGGGTTTTGGTAAAATTATGATTTTGCCCCTGAAGAGCAAAAAGGTCTTTTTCAAATGAAAATTATTAGTACCCCTTCAACTGCTTTGTAATCATCAAAATCAATCTAGGGAGCAACAATCTTCCCCTTTTTGATGATGAAAAATACTTGAACAAACGCATCTATGTGAATCATGAATTTCAAAAGGATGCATTATAAGTGCATTAGCTTGAAAAGAAGATTGATTCTTTTGGCATGTGATACAAGTGCTCATTTGCATAAATAGTTTGCCCATTTGCTTAAAGATTTGAAAATTTGCTCATTGGATTATGTGATTTTGGTGTTAGAGTAAAAATTTATTTTTGTTATCAGAGCAAGTTGTATCTTGAAAATTTGCTCATTCTCATTTGATTATTTAGTTTTAGTATCAGAGCAAAAATAATTAAGTGTACCAATGCATGTCTAAGAATTAATTATAAAGTATATCAGAGCATGTCAAATTTAAGATGTATCAGAGCAAGTTAAATTTTAAAGCATATCAGAGCATGTCTAAGAAGTAATTTTAAAGGTTGCTCATTTGCATTGTACTTAGCAATTTACTCATTTATTTTTGAGTCATTTAATAATTTTGCTTTGATATTATTCTTTAATTTCTCCCCAATTCATTCATTTTATTTTCAAGTCTTTTAATAATTTATAATTTTGCTTTTGATATATTTTTTTTCTTTAATTTCTCCTCTTTTTTGACATATCAAACATTGTTAACTCCCCTTCTTTTTCTGAATACGTTTTCTCTTTAGTGTTTCTTCAAACTTCTAGTGCTAATCATTAATGTTTGCTCCCCCTGAATACAGCAATCATTAACCAAAATAAGCCATAGATTACCATAGATATGAATTATCAACAAAGAGAAGATATATAATCAAGGATGATGGACATCATTACAAAGAGTAGATATATAATTAAAAGATGATTAAAAATATAGTTGTTTCAATACATATTTCATATCATAAAAGTCAGCTAGCTAATGTCATTACATGGCCCAAAATACAGATCCTAGAAAGAACAAGAGACTAACACCTAGGATCTAGTAAAGCTCATGACTAGATGGATCGGAGTCATCAGAGATAGGGTAAGGAGATGATGGATCTCGACCAAGAGCACGTCCTCTACTCCGTCTGCCTCTGCCACGAGTGGAGGTGTGGCACGAGCAGGTGAGCGAGATGAACTAGGAGGCTGAGAACGTTGAGAGGCCAAAGACTGGACTGAAAGAGTGAGTCTAATGGAATCAAGAACGTTCAGTGCTCTCGAAACAGACTGAAGCAGAGTAGTGAACTGAGTAGATGCATGCTCACTCGAGCCTCTGATCTCTCTCTCAATAACTCATAACCACCCTCCAATGCACCTCTGAGCCTGCCACCTCTACAGTAAGGTTTGTGACCTCAATAGAGCTCTCCTGTGGCTGAGGATGGGCCAAAGCTAAGACTTGCCCCTGCAAGTCAAGAACTCTCCCAGTCAGTCTCCAAATGCTGTCCTCGAGCTGCTGAATCGAATAGACTGATCTGAGATCAACTGAAATATAGTGGAGATATGGAGAATCAAGGTCTGATCAGATGAATCTAATGAAGTGGACCCTGGTGTAAATGTAGAAGTGCTCCACTGACGAGAAAGCAAGGAAGCCACACGCTGAGAAATCTGCTCGATCTGATCATCAGCTAATCTGAACTCTGGAGGAGGTGCTCTGCTCTCTGGCTGATGTACTGGTGTGTACCTCCTGGCAGAATCTGAAGGGCCAGCCTCTGGGTCTGAAACAAACTGGATATCTGGAGATGCTGCCCTGAAGTCATGGAGAGGAGATGAGGACCTTCTTCTTCAACTCTGTCTTCTACTCTGTCCTCAGCTCTCTCCTCAGAACCCTTGATCCAACCACCATCAGTTTTAGTAAATCCCATACGGTGCAGAGTGTGTTGGTTGATGGTGTCTGCGTGAGAAAGCTTAGCAGATGCCTCCCTCTCAAAACTGACTCCAAACCTCCTGAAAACTAGTGTGAGAGCCATACCAAAAGGCAGATGTGCCTTGGATCTGTTCAGTGTCTCTCTCATGGCCTCAATCATTAAAGCAGGAGGTTTAATGGGGTTTGAGTGATCACATGAAACATTATACAAATATCTCTGCCAGAAAGGAGGTCATGCCTACCACTCCTTGGGAAGAAAAGCTTTGTCACTAATTGATGTAAGATCCTCATTTCAATTGACAAAATTTTGGCTTCCAATTTATTCAAACTTTCGAGTAGGTTCCTCCTAGAATTACACTGATCCCTTCTTCCTTCACTGGGAGTTCCATGTAGAATATCCCTCACAGGGTAAATGTAGTATCTCTCCCAAAATAATAGGATCCAGACAGATATCAACTCCCTTAACTGTAGAAGTCACTGTTCCATTGCCATAATGCAGATTTTGATAAAATTCTCTAACCAAGTCTACAAAAGTAACTTCCTTGAGAGAGCAGTAAAAACCCAACCCTGGTTTTTTATCTTTGTCCCAAAGGAGAAACCTTCTTTTTCAAAGAATCTAAAATCCACATTCTTTCCGGTTTCAACCTTCCTATCAGATAGAGGGATTTTGCTAGGGCTAAGGGGAGACTGAGAGGGACCTTGAGCTGACACTGAAGCCGGAATGGGAGCAGTGGAGGACTGAGCAGCTTGCCTTTTCCTGCGATGCTTTCTTCCAGCTCACGGATCGATTTTCTTCTTTGAGGGAGCTTCATCTTTGGGGCCATTCTTACCACAAGAGCAGGCAGGAAGACTAGGAGGATCAAATGGATGAGTAGTAGGAGGGTTACAAGAGGATGGAAAGGGATTTTGGCGGAGAGAAGAGATGGTTTTGAGAAGAATGGTGGAGGCTAGGGCACGCTCCAACCGCTTCAATCAAAGGAGAAAGATGCGAAAATCTCCTTTCCCAGGCGGTGATTTGAGGTGGAGAGGAGAAGGGAGAATGTTCTTGAGCTAAATCTTTAGTTTTGGAGAGAAAGAAGATGAGGATGACGGGTCTTGGAGGGAGGAAGACGAAGAAATGAGGGGTCGGCTCATGAACAGGTTTAAGATAAAAAGGAATGAACCCGTGGGATATTGGCCGAAAATTACAAGTTTGCCAATGGGTCGACCCTAGGGGGTCGACTCATGAATCACAAAAATTCAGAAAAAATATGAATAAATTCTGAAAAAAAATTAAAATTTTGGGAGAAGGAATTTTGCTCAATGATAGGTTGTGAGAATGATAATCTTGAGCTTTTAGGACCAAGAGAGATGATGGAAATTGATCTCAAATCGATTCCTTGGAAATGGAGAAACACTTAGGCATAAGGATCAAGAATTCCTAGATTTCTCCTAATTTCACAGAATCTATCCTCACTAAGGCCTTTGTAAAGATATCAGCTAATTGATTTTCAGTGCAAACATATTCAAGAGTTATATCTTTGTTTTGAACATGTTCTCTTATAAAATGATGTCTTATTTCAATATGCTTAGACCTTGAATGTTGAATTGGATTTTTAGTTAGATTTATGGCACTTGTGTTGTCACATCTTATGGGTGTTTCATTAAGTTTGATTCCAAAGTCTTCGAGTTGTTGCTTAATCCACAAGATTTGAGCACAACAACTTCCGGCTGCAATGTATTCGGCCTCAGCCGTAGACAGTGCTACCGAATTTTGTTTCTTGCTAAACCAGGAGATTGGTTAACTCCAAGAAATTGGCAAGTTCACTTGTGCTTTTTCTATCTAATCTACATCCAGCAAAATCAGCATCTGAATATCCTAATAAATCAATTAGTGAGTCCTTAGAGTATCATAACCCTAGAGTTTGAGTACCATTCAAGTATCTAAGGATTCTTTTAACACATTCAAATGAGATTCTTTAGGATTAGATTGATATCTAGCACACAAACAAACACTAAATATGATATCAGGCCTACTTGCAGTTAAATATAATAAAGAGCCAATCATACCTCTATAGTATTTTAAGTCTACACATTTACCTTCTTCATCCTTGTCAAGCTTACATGAGGGGCTCATTGGTGTGCCAATTGCTTTGGAGTTCTCCATTCCAAATCTTTTGAGTAATTCCTTGGTGTACTTGCTTTGGGTGATGGAGATTCCTTCTTTTGTTTGTTTGATTTGGAGTCCGAGGAAGAAAGTGAGTTCTCCCATCATGCTCATTTCGAACTCCCCCTGCATGAGCTTAGCAAAGTCTTGACAAAGAGATTCATTAGTAGACCCAAAAATTATGTCATCAACATAAATTTGTATTAATAACATATCATTTTGATTTCTTTTAATAAAGAGGGTTGTATCTACATTACCTCTTGAAAAATATTATTTAGTAAAAATTTGCTTAGCCTATCATACCAAGCTCTAGGTGCTTGTTTTAATCCATATAAAGTTTTATTTAATTTAAAAACATGATTAGGAAAAGCATGATTTTCAAATCCTGGGGTTGTTCTACATAGACTTCTTCAGCAATATATCCATTTAAAAATGTACTTTTGACATCCATTTGAAATAATTTGAATTTCATAAAGCAAGCATATGCAAGTAGAAGTCTAATGGCTTCTAATCTAGCAACAGGTGCAAAGGTCTCATCAAAATCAATTCCTTCTTCTTGATTATAACCTTTAGCAACCAATCTTGCTTTATTTCTTATTACATTACCATGTTCATCTAATTTGTTCCTAAAGACCCATTTTGTGCCAATTATTGAATAATTTTTAGGTCTTGATACTAAAGTCCAAACATTATTTCTTTCAAATTGATTAAGCTCCTCTTGCATTGCATTAATCCAATTATGATCATTTTCAGCTTCTTCAATAGTTTTTGGTTCAAGATGAGATACAAAAGCATAATGATTAAATACATCTCTAAGTGAAGAACGAGTTTTTACCCCATGCATAGGATCACCAATAATTAACTCCTTAGGATGATTGTGAACATACCTCCATTCCTTGGGTAGGTCATTTGTACCTTGAGGTTGTTCTTGAATTTCTTCACCTCTCTCATCTTGTTTGTCTTCTTGTTCCTCGTCCTCTTGAGTTGTTGAATCTTTCAGAGTGATCTCCTTCATTCCTTCTATTAGAGGATCTGCATCATCAACACCCTCATTCTTCCTTGAAGGAAGATCGTTAGATTCATCAAAAACAACAGGTATGGACTCCTCTACTACTAAAGTTCTTTTGTTAAAAACTCTAAAAGCTTTACTCGTGGAGGAGTAACCAAGAAAGATCGCTTCATCTGATTTTGCATCAAATTTATCAAGTCTTTCTTTGCCATTATTTAGTACAAAATATCGGCAACCAAAAATATGAAAATATGCAATATTCGGTTTTCTTTCTTTCCAAAGTTCATATGGGGTTTTCTTTAAAATTTGTCTAATCAAAGCACGATTTAAAATGTAAATGCTGTGTTAATTGCTTCCACCTAAAAATATCTTGGAAGGTTGCTTTCACAAAGTATGGTACGGGCCATTTCTTCTAAGGTTCTGTTTTTCCTTTCAACTACCCATTTTGTTGGGGTGTCCTAGGAGCAGAGAAGTTATGGCCAATTCCATTTTCATCACAAAAGTTTTCAAAGTCTTGATTTTCAAATTCAGTTCCATGATCGCTTTGAATATTTTGAATTGAAAATCCTTTTTCATTAGTGACTTTTCGGAAAAATTTAATGAAAATATGAAAAATTTCATCTTTGTGTGCTAAAAAAAAAACCCAAGTAAAATGAGAGTAATCATCTATAATTACAAAACTATATCGTTTTCCTCCTAGACTAGTGGTTCTAGTTGGTCCAAATAAGTCCATATGCAAAAGCTCTAAAGGTCTAGAAGTTGAAACAATATTTTTGGATTTAAATAAAACTCTTGTTTGTTTACCTAGTTGGCATGCATCACAAATTCTATCTTTTTCAAAATTTAGTTTAGGCAAGCCAAGAACTAATTCTTTCTTAATTAATTTTGAAAGAGAATGCATGCTAATGTGTGCAAGTCTACGATGCCAAAGCCAACTAGTCTCATTAACTTTAGCATTCAAGGATACTAGGCATTGCATGTTTATTTTGGCTAAATCATTCAAATCTATCATATAAACATTGCCATGTCTATGTCCAAAAAATTTAATGCCATCGTTAATAGGACTAGTTACAATGCAAACAGATGATTCAAAAACAACTTTATATCCTTTATCACAAAATTGACTAATGCTTAGTAAATTATGCTTTAAACCATTAACTAACAAAACATTTTCAATGTATTTGGAGGGAGTGATACCAATGTTACCTATACCGATGATCTTTCCTTTGCCATTGTCTCCAAAGGTGACCATCCCTCCATCCTTAGCATCAAGCGTGATGAATTGTGATTCATCACCAGTCATGCATCTCGAGCATCCACTGTCAAGATACCATTTTCTGTTTCCTCCTTGGGATGCTAGACACACCTGCAAGCAAAAGTCAAAATTTTGTTTTAGGTACCTAAGCTTTCTTGGGTCCTTTTTGGTTAGTCATAATGGTTCCTTTTGGAACCCATATTTTCTTTATAGTTGATTTTGCAGATTTGTTAGAGAAGCAAGTGTATGACTTATGTCCTACTCTACCACATTTGAAATAAGTAATATTGGTAGACTTGTTACTTAAAGAGTTTACATAAATATTTTTCAGATATCTTTATTTCTTCAAGGGGTTATAGCCAAGTCTAGCCTTATCATATACGGCTTTTTGATTATCAAGAATCATATTGAGTTTATTTGAACTCAAGGTGAACTTTTCTACTATTTGTTTCAGCTTGGCAATTTCATTCTTTAAGCTTTGATTTTCTTGAAGCAAGGTGCATTTTTCAATTGAAAAGTTTTCAGCTTGTTTCAATAAAGATTGATTTTTTAATTTTAGCTCTTTGTTCTTCATCCCTAGTTTCTTTAATTCATCAACTAAATCATAGAATGCTTCATGTAATTCTTCAAATGTAAAGTCACTAGGGGTTTCGAAAATTACCTCATTTTCGTGTGCCATAAGGCACAGGTTGGCTTGTTCGGTTGAGGTTTCCTCATCGAAGCTTGAGTCATCACTCGTACTCCATGTGGCCATCATGGCCTTCTTCTTGAACTTCTTGGGACCTTTCTTCAGTTGTGGACATTCGAATTTGAAGTGTCCCGGCTTCTTGCACTCGTAGCAGATAAGGGGTTGGTCTTTCTCTTTTTCTTTACTTTGTTCCCCTTTTGTGAATGGCCTCTTCCTCATCCTCTGTTTTCTTTTTCTCAAAAATTTCTTAAATCTTCGGGTGATGAGTGCCATCACTTCATCCTGTTCTTCATCTTCAGTGTCATCAGTTTCTTCATCAGGAGGAGCTGTGAATTTGAGGGCAATGGTTCTTTTCTTTTTGACTTCTTCCTCTTGATGTTGCTTCATACTTAGCTCATGAGTCATCAAAGATCCAAGAAGCTCTTCTAGAGGTAGAGTGTTCAAGTCTTGGCTTCTTGGATGGCAGTCACTTTGGCTTCCCAAGTTCTTGGCAAGGACCTGAGAATCTTTCTTACAAGCTCACTGTTAGTATAGGACTTACCAAGACTCTTTAAACCATTAATGATATCAGTAAAATGAGTAAACATTACAGTTATGACTCATCATGCTCCATTTTAAACAATTCATATTTATGCACAAGCATTTTTATTTTAGACTCTTTTACTTGATTGGTTTCCTCATGGGTTACTTCTAACCTATCCCATATTTCTTTAGCAGATGAACAAGTAGAAATGCGATTAAATTCATTTGCATCAAGAGCACAATAAAGAACATTCATTACTTTAGCATTTAATTTGGCCATCATCTTATCAACCTCATCCCATTCTTTCTCGGGTTTGGTTGATTCCTCACCATCTATAATTTTAGTGGGTGTGTGAGGACCGTTCACTATGATACTCCACATATCATAGTCGAGTGCTTGTATGAATATTTTCATCCGAGCTTTCCAATAGGTGTAATTAGACCCATTGAAAAGTGGAGGTCGGTTGGTGGATTGCCCCTCGGTAAGAGAAGTGCCGACGTGGGTTACCATAGATCTTTGGCTCTTTGATTGTTTAGATCAAAGAAGGGCTAGAGCACCGGGCTCTGATACCACTTGTTGCCCAGCTATGCAACCCAAGAGGGGGGGTGAATTAAATTTCTAAAAATTTTGAACTTAACTAATGACTTGTGAAAAAAGTTTGTCAATAGCTAAATGAATGTGGAGAGTAAACTTAATTCAAGACTAATTGCCAAAAGCAAGAATGCAAGGAAATAATGAAGAGTTAAAGAGAAGCAATTATGCACACCACAAACAAAAAGATTTATAGTGGTTCGGTGCCAACCTTGCACCTATATCCACTCTCCAAGCTCCTACTTGGGAAATCCAATCCACTAATCTTGTATTCAACCCGAATACAAACGTCGAAAACTCCGACTCTAGCTATTCCAAGCTAGACCACTTATTTTCCGGGTACAAGTCAACCCAATACACTTCGATTCTAGGTTCGGATCAACCTTCCCTTGTTTTGAAACCCCTCCAAAACAAAAATAATCACTCAAACTGAGTAAAACAATTTATAGCTCAAATAAGTGCAAGAAAAGCTCCTTTAATGAGCGAATATAACTTTAAATATACTTTACTCAAGAGAAGAAGACCCTTTTTGGATTTTCTCAAAGTGGTTGGAGACTTGAATGTGCACTTGAGGAGTTGGTGAGCTTGGATTAAAGGCTTCTTCAAAGCGTTGAATGAACTCTTGATAAGGGCTGAAAAGTTGGCTTGAAAAATCCTTTTTCAAATTCTCTCTTTTGAATGCTCTTGAATGCTCTTTTGAATGCTCTTCAAATCTCTTTCAATCTCTTACTTGTTTCTCACCTTTTGGATTCTTTTATAGCTTTAAGAAATAGAGAAAAATATTTTAGACTGAAAAAGAGCCATTAGACCACATTAAATGAGCATTAAAAGCACTTAAAATGGGTTAAAATCTAGCTGTTGCGGAGAAATTCCATCACAGGGGTCGACTCATGGGTCGACTCATGCCTGGGGGTCGACTCATGGGTCGACCTCTGTGGTTGAATACCAGAAAATAAGGTTCTGTGATTTTTGACCTAAAAACTGCAGGGGTCGACTCATGCCTTGGGGGTCGACTCATGGGTCGACTCACAGGTTGTGCCAAGCCAAAAAATCTGCATGCCAAACAGCTCATTGTGCCATGAGCTGACTCATGGGTCGACTCATGGATTTCAAACATGCATAACTTTCAAAATACAAGTCCAAAAATAATAAAATTTTTACCAATAGATCACAAATCTTTTGTTCTATCATTTGATACTTTCAAATCAGGATTTTGGTAAAATTACAATTTTGCCCCTGAAGAGCAAAAAGATCTTTTTCAAATACAAATTATTAGTACCCCTTCAACTGCTTTGTAATCATCAAAATCAATATAGGGAGCAACATGATCACTGGTAGAGTTAGTCCTTTTGGGCTTAACTAATCGAGACTGATCGATGGTATACATTAATATATTTACATATTTATTTTTTGGACTAATCTCTTTGTCTTGTCATGGGGCTAATCGTTGCTATGTGAATCAGAGCTAGTTTTCTTCTAGACCTAGTCAGTGGGGCTGATTACTGGTATGCACCGATGGATCAGATATTTTGTATTCAGGAGCTAGTCTCTTCTGGACCTTGTCATGAGCTGATCGTGGCCGCAATCAATGAAGACTGAGAGAAATTTTTAAATCTTGCTGTTACATATGGTATAGTTTGAAAATTTAAATTATATTGATATTTACATCTATTATTGCATGTTTAGAAAAGAATTTTTAATTATGCTTGATCTTTCATAGATATTGGTAACTTACTAGGCTCATAAATTTTATTCTCTTTTTCTATTTTTTTCATATGTAGAAGATTCTATGGGGCATGGAATTGAGCAGCGAAGAGCATGAAATCTTAAAAAATTTTGCTTAGTTTATTTTTAAATAAATATTTTGATCATGATTATGGTGAGTTATTAATAAACTATATTTTATTTGAATAAAAATTATTAGATTTACTTTCACCATTACCTGAGTTGGATTGATGATTAATAAAAAGGCAGGCCATGTATATTCTTTAGGGTCTTGCCCTAAGGAGCGTGCGGCCATCACATACTTGATCTAGATACTGATTTGGGGTATGACAGAGTGGTATCAGAGCTTAGGTTTAAGATCATAAGAACTTAGATTAGTGAGAGCAAAATAGAATTAAAAATTTGATTGATTATCTTAAAATAATTATAGATGCTTAAAATCAATTAAATTATTACACAATATCTAAGTTTTCCTTATGGATATAAATTAGGACCTTACGACTGAAGAATAAAAGATGGACATAAATTAAATTTTGAGGAAGTCATTGAGGTTAAATAACTGATATAGGAGAAAATATATATTTTGAGTAATATAGATTGGTTGTATTATGTTGTGTTAGCATTGGATTTATTTTGGGAATCTAATATGATGCGATAGGGATCTTGAATTTATTGAAAGTTATTTTGGATTAGAAGACTATAGTTATTTTATTGATAAAGAGAATAGAAAATTGATAATTAAATGATTTCTCAAAGATATTTTGAATAAGGAAGATTCTATGATCATGGCAAGATCTAAGTAATGGAAGGGCATTTTATTGATAGCTATCAAGAATAATTTCTTTTATCTAATGTTTTGAGTGGATTTTCTAAAATTGATTCACCTCTCTAATTACGATGCTCTTGCAACTTACAAGACATGATGAATAACTTTGAGGTTGATTTTTTCCAAAGAAAGAGATTGATTTGAATTGCCTAATTGAATAGTCAAGGTGATCTAGAGTTGGCTTGACTCAAATCAAATTTAGAAGTTAATATCTTGATCATATAATGGTGCAATATGATAATTATCTTGAGGGATAATTATGATTTGATGTACTTAGACAATAAAATCTTTGCTTGGATTTTACAAAATTTTAATCCAGGATCATTAAGAAATTTTGGAGAATGTTAATCAGAGTTGCACAGTAGAAGTGTAGTGGTTGAGTCATTTAAATAGATCGACAGTATTGATTGTAGTTTGAAATATATTATCATGGAAGTTATGATTTTTTTTCAATAATAACAAAAAGAGCTTTTTAATCATAAAGAGAATATAAGTACTATGGACTCTTGGACTAGTCATGATGTGACTATACTGATTGTGCTAAGAAAAATTTTGACCACCTTATATCTAAGATTAATTAATTGTTAATTAAATTTGATCTATTTATCAAATATTTAAATAAATCTATTGTGATTTGTTCTCTCCTTATGATCTCAACTCAAATTTAGGAATCATGATATCGACATTTTATTTTCTTGAATTTAATGTCTATGATTCAATTCTGAGATTATTTTCATATTTATGATGGATCATTTTTGCCTAAAGCTATTACTGTATCATCATGATCATCTTTACAATCATCTGATTAATTGATTTTAATCAAAGTGGGCCATTATCTTTTATGGGATCAAAACTTCATCATAATGTTTGGGCCTAAATCATTTTGAGCTCTATTCTAAATATATTTGATTTTAGTAATCGATCTTGCTATAAAATATTTGCATCCAGTTAATCCCTGCTCAATCTTAAAGGAACATGCATTTATGTCAAAATCTTGGTCACTTAATTAGTGCTGATCTCATTAGTCTATATCTTAATTATAAATGTGATAAAAAAATTTTGATCATACTAATTTCAATCAAGGAGAGATAAGATTTTTTATTGTACCTCAAAGGGGCAAAAATTCCAAAATTGACTTGGAGGTGCCGAATTGTGAAGTATTCTTGAAAAGAGTTTGTGCTTTTACATAAAAGTATGCATGAGTATTGTGGTTGTCCCAAGAGGTCAGATTTTACTTACGGGCATTTTAGTAATATGATCACATACTCAAAAATACCAAGCCAGGATAAATTAGAGCATATAAATTTTGGATTGAGCATCTTTAACTTAAAAGGATTTAGATTTCTCAAATTTCAAGGATGGAAACTTTATAAGGAGGGAGAATGTGAGAATCGATCCAATTGGATCTAACTTTATGTGAAGTCGGCAAGGCTTGCTGACTTCATCAAAAAATTTTCAAAAAAAAAGGTATTGAGAAGCAATCGGAATAGGGAAAGATTGTCCCCTACCCGATCCCATCTCTTAGAATGGGACAAGGATGCATGGACGATTGGATGGGAGTCGCGAGCCTAGGCGGAATGGTCAGAGGATGTTTGAGATGGTTACGCCAGCACATAGCGAGACTTATCCATCTTAAACTAAGCTTATCCTTTCCTTTCTCCTTCTCTATTTAAACCCTCCTTCCGATTGATCCCCAACCAAAATCTCTCTTCCTCTCCCTTCTTCCTCTCCATCGATCGACAGCCGTTGACTGCTGTAATTGAGCCTAATCATCTGAAACCTCCTCTTTTCTTCTCAAATTCTCTTTTCTTTTTCAGATCTAGAAGATTCTATGGGGCTTAGGATCGAGCAGTGAGGAGCATAAGATCTTAGAGAATTTTATTTAGTTTATTTTTGAATAAATATTTTGGCCTTAATTATGATGAGATATTAATGAACTATTTTTATTTGAATAAAAATTATTAGATTTATTTTTACCACTATCTGAGTTGGATTGATGATTAATAAAAAGGCAGGTCTTGCATATTCTTTAGGACCTTATCCTAAGGAGTATACGGCCATCACGTGCCCAATCTGAATGCTGGATTCGGAGTGTGATAGTTATATTAAGGGATGAGGACTTACAAGAGGTTTGGATTTTTTTCAAGAAAATTGCATTTTGAGGTATACCTTCTTGATGCTACCTATTATGATTTAAAGGTTTATTATGTATACTGTCTTATGTCCTGACAAATTAGCTTTTTGCAATGCATTATGATGAAGTAACTTATAAAAATGTAAATATAAATTATTAAATAGTGTTGAAAATAAAAATAAAAATAGTTAAATTTTAGAAAATCAACTAAAATAATATACAAAAGCAATTTATAAGGCATGTCTGATGGTGAGTATCACATTTTTGATCCGAGATCATGAGTCAGATGTCACAATAACCACTACATACTCACGAAGAACTCTTCTCATAAGTATGTAAGACATCTCATCATAATATCAAAAGCAACAATGGAACAAAATTTAAATAATTGATGTTCAACTTAAATTCAATAACTAAATCAAATATATTACTAAATAAAATTTCATGATCTTGCATCCAATCTTAATAAATATTTTTTATCTAAAATAAAATATCAAAATTTATTGCTAGTTCATTCTCCCATATCAAATCTTCAAGTCAAACTAAACCTCTAAACGTCATATCTCTGATCCGAGATTTGTGAGTTAGGGGTCGTGGCAACCATCGTACATTAATAGAAAATTTTTTTCATAAGCATACAAATATCTCATCATGCTATCATAAAACAATAATGAAATAATTAGTCATAAATTAAATCTAAAATTTAACTAATTAAAATTTAATTTTAATATTCCATAAAATTTAACAGTATTCTAAAGTTCTTACATCAACTTAAATAAAATTTTTAATATAAAATAAAAGTATAGAGGTTCTGCTTTTAATCACTCTCCCGTACATATTCTTGTATCATTTTTGTGATATCCCAGGCATTAAAGCAATCAAAAGATTTGCATAGATCTTAAAGCAGCACAAAACAAAAAAAAAAGAAAGAATTTGAGTCTTCTTTTTCCTGAATGACTCTTGAACGACTCCTAAATCGTATAGGTTCACATGACAAGATAATGCCTCCTGTGATTGGACCCAACATGGATTTTTAACCATACATTGAGGCTATGCATGGTTTAAAAATGAGAGAGAGAGAATAATAGATATAATCCAATTCAATGTTTGAATTGGCCTATCCCCCAAGTTTCAATCTCAATTGAAACTTGTTATAGCAGAAATAAAATATGTATCAGAGAACACAAGAAAGAGCTCCTAAAGAGTGAGTAAAAAGATCGTCAAGGCTTGAGAGAATGTTGTTGAGGAAGCTTAATAATAGAAACTCTTTTTCTTCTTCTTGAAATCCTCAAGAATTTCAAGAGTTTGGTGGTTGAGAAGTAAATTCTCTCTCTTGATTGAACATTCAATGGATCTTAGATTTTCTCTTTCTTTTTCTTCTTCTCTTTCTTCTTCAAAATGTTTGGTAGGCATTTAAAGCTCTTAGACAGTCCAAAGATAGATTTTTGCTAGTTAGAAGTTCAAAACTAGCCGTTAGAAGTTTTTACAAAGTTCTATAGCTTCTACAAAACTAGCCGTTGGAGCCATCAAATGTAGTGGAGTCAACTCGAATCAACTTAGGATCAACTTTTACTTGACTTGGGGTTGACTTGGGCTAATGATAAGTGTATAAATTTGTCCATAGAATTATTAATTTATAGATCAAATTATCTTTATTCTTTTAAAATTGATACTTCTTGGTATATTTTACAGAAAAGTGCTGCACCAACATGAAGAGCCTAATCTGTAGGCTTAGAGGGTTCAAACGAGACTAAAAATGGAGTTAAAATAAAATTAAATTCAAAGCCAGAAGATAAACCATATCAATTTATAAATCTGTGGTCCACCATGGACCACTTGGATCATAGAAAAGTGGATGAGCCGTGAAATGCTAATGGCTTAGTCAAGTGGGACCAAGATGTTGTTTGCATTTGAAGTAGGTGTTGCGGGCGCACGGGAACAAAAACAAATTCAAGAGAGCAAGTCATAAGATGTTTTAAAAGGAAGAAGATACGTGGAGGACTCCTGCATGAACGGTCTCATGCATCTACGTTTGGGGTGCAGACGCGATGCGTGAAGCGGAAGCAACAATTTTTTTAAAAAAAAAGAGGGAAGGAATGTGGCTGTATGAAAAAAATATTTGAATTTTTAGTCCCACATCGAAAAAACATAAAAACCTTCTCCCTGCCTACACCTATAAATAAAGCCTAATACCTCCATTCATAGATATCTCTCCACCCTATAATTCTTGTAGAGGATCTATGTCACAAGCAGACATACCCATCTTTTAAATTTTTTAGCCACCTTGTTCTCACTTTCTTCCATCCTTCCAATACACGAGAAGGAGAGTCAGCCAAGGGGAGGTTGGTCTCAGGTCAAGAGAGGGAGAGAAATCTAGTTTTGTAAGAAATTTTATTTTTTTCTATTCTAACTATAAGTCTTATTAATGGCTTAGGAGTTGAAAATTTTTTGTATCAAAATTTTTATTCAGCAATAAATTTATTATTTTCTTTCTTTTTAATTTTTATAATTTTAATTTCTATAACAGGATAGTTTAAATTTTTACATCTTTTAATTTTATAATTTTTAATTTTTGTAAGTTCAATTCCAGCAAGTAGAATTAGTCTTTATTTTATTTTTTTTGACTTCAGATCAACTATGTCAGGCTAAGCAATCCTCTGGGATTTGCGATGAAGCTAGATCATGAATAGAAGCTTTCTCCATTAAATTTCTATTTTCAAGCTTTTAATTTTTAGAATCCTTCTCCCTCATCTCTCTTGCCAAGAAATTTGATGGGCTATCATTGGGTCAGAATCCATTCATAGTTCATATTTGATTCGGTACAAGAGTGGATGATTAGTAGAATGATCAAATTTTCTAAACCATCTCTTCTCTTTTTTTGTAGAAATCTTGATGGGTTATAATTGGGTCAGAATCCCTTCATAGCCAATACTTAGACAATACAAGAAAAGTGAAGAAAGAAAGAGTTTCTTAATTAGGGTGCAAACAAGATGCTTGATGAATCATAGTTGAGTTAAATCTCTTCATGATCCATACTTATTAATGTTTTACACCTTAATAAGAGAAACCATATGAAGGCTTTCTAACTCATTGATCTAGTGGATTCAAGAGCCCTATATTTTTTAGATAATTTACCTTTATATTTGATTAGTTTACTGCTTTAGTAGTTTATAACTCAACAAGCAATCTCTCCTCTCTTTTTTTAAAGCTCACCTGATATTGCCCAGCTATGCAACCCAAGAGGGGGGGTGAATTGGGTTTCTAAAAATTTTAAGCTTAACTTATGACTTATGAAAAATATTTGATAAAAGCTAAATAAATAAGGAGAGTAAAATTAATTCAAGGCTAATGGCTAAAAGTAAGAATGCAAGAGAATAATGAAGAGTTAAAGAAGAGCAATTAGGCACACCACAAACAAAAAGATTTATAGTGGTTCGGTGCCAACCTTGCACCTACATCCACTCCCAAGCTCCTACTTGAGAATTTCAATCCACTAATCTTGTATTCAACCCGAATACAAACATCGGAAACTCCGACTTTAGCTATCCCAAGCTAGTCCACTTGTTTTTCAGGTACAAGCCAACCCAATACACTCTGATTTAAAGTTCGGATCAACCTTCCTTTGTTTTGGAACCCTTCCAAAATAAAAATAATAACTCAAACAAGGTATAACAATGAATAGCACAAGTAAGTACAAAGAAAGCTCCTTTAATGAGCGAATAAGACTTTAAATACACTTTACTCAAAAAGAAGAAGACCCTTTTTGATTTTCTCAAGGTGGTTGGAGACTTGAATGTGCACTTGAGGAGTTGGTGAGCTTGGATTAAAGGCTTCTTGAATGCTTTGAGTGAGCTCTTGCTTAGGGCTGAAAAGTTTGCTTGAAATCCCTTTTTAAAAAAACTCTCTTCTTGATTGTCCTCTTTTATTCCCACCTTTTTGTCTCTTTTATAGCTTTAAGAAATGGTGGAAAATATTCTGGACTGAAATAGAGCCGTTAGACCACATTAAATGAGCATTAAAAGCACTTAAAACGGGTTAAAAACTAGCTGTTGCGGAATAATCCCGTCACAGGGGTCGACTCATGGGTCGACTCATGCCTGGGGGTCGACTCATGGGTCGACCTCTATGGAAGAACACCAGAAAGCCACCAGAAAATAAGGTTCTGTGATTTTTGGCCTAAAAATAGCAGGGGTCGACTCATGGGTCGACTCATGCCTTGGGGGTCGACTCATGGGTCGACTCACAGGTTGTGCCAAGCTAAAAAATCTGCATGCCAAACAGCTCATTGTGCCATGAGTTGACTCATGGGTCGACTCATGATTTTTAAACATGAATATCTTTCAAAATACAAGTCCAAAAATAATAAAATTTTCACCAATGAATCACAAATCTTTTGTTCTATCACTTGATGCTTTCAAATCAGAGTTTTGGTAAAATTATGATTTTGCCCCTGAAAAGAAATAAGTCTTTTTCAAGCGAAAATCATTAGTATCCCTTCAAATACTTTGTAATCATCAAAATCAATCCAAGGAGCAACAATCTCCCCTTTTTGATGATGACAAAATACTTTGAACAAAAGCATATATATGAAACAATGAGCATGAATTTCAAAGGAATGAAATGCATTATAGGTAGTTTGAAGATAAATAAAAAATTTACAACCAACTTGAAAGTTACTTATAAATGCATTTGCTTGAAAAGAAGATTGATTCTTTTGGCATGCGATACATGTGCCCATAACAATTTGCCTATTGCTTAATAATTTGAAAATTTGCTCATTTGATTATGTGATTTTGGTATCAGAGCAAAAAATTTGTTTCTGTTATCAGAGCAAAGCAAAATTTGCCTAAGAAAATTGGTCATTTGAAAACATCTCATTTGCTCATTTGCTTGTTTGTCAAATTGCTTAGCATCTTGAAACTTTGCTCATTCTCATTTGATTATTTAATTTTGGTACCAGAGCATGTCTAAGAATTAATTTTAAAATTTGCTCATTTGCTTTTGCTTAACAATTTACTCAGTTTGCTTTTAATTCTTTTATTTATCTGCTTTTGATTCTTTCATCAATTTGCTTTTGATTCTTTCATTTATACCATCTCTCCCCCTTTTTGACATCATCAACAAAAGATTGTTTACTCCTCCTTTTTCTTTGAATACATTTTCTCTTTTTCTTTCTTTTGATGGAAATAATTTCACTGATATTACTTTTGTTTACTCCCCCTGAATACAACAAACATAAAAGATATACCATTGGATATCATAGATAGCATATATAAGCATGCACATAATTGAAAGCAACTAAATTTGAAGGTCATACATTAAAAGTCAAAGAGTAGATATGTAATCAAAAAGTGACTGATACCACATAGTGGTTCCAATACATATACCAAAACATAAAAGTCAATCAGTCAACATCATTACATGGCCCAAAAGATAGATCCTAGAAAGAGACAAAAGACAAGACAAACTACAAGGATCTAGTAGAGCTCATGACTGGATGGATCGGAGTTAGATGTATCTGAGATGGGGTGGGGAGATGAAGGATCACGACCAAGAACTCGTCCTCAACCCCGTCTGCCTCTGCCACGAGTGGAGGTGCTGGCACGAGTAGGTGAGCGAGATGATCCTGAAGGCTGAGAAGCAATAGACTGAAGTGCAAGAGAGAGCCTGATGGTGTCAAGAAGGTTCAGAGCTCTCGAAACAGACTGAAGCAGTGCAGTGAACTGTGTGGATGCATGCTCACTAGAGCCTCTGATCTCTCTCCTCAGGAAATCAAATCCACTCTCCAATACTTCTCTAAGTCTGGCTGCCTCCATAGATAGGCCTGAGACCTCAGTAGTGCACTCCTGTGGTTGTGGATGGGCTAGAGCTAACACTTGCCCCTGTAGGTCAAGTACCCTCCCAGTCAGTCTCAAAATATAACCCTCGAGCTGCTGAATCCGAACTAACTGATCTGAGATCATCTGAAATACAGTGGAGATGTGGGGGATCAAAATCTGATCAGATGCATCTAATGATGTGGATCCCGATGTAAAAGCTGAAGTGCTCCACTGTCGAGAAAGTAAGGAAGCCACACGCTGAGAAATCATCTCAATCTGATCATCAGCCAGTCTGATCTCTGAGGGAGGTGCTCTGCTGTCTGGCTGCTGAACTGGGTGTGCCTCCTAGTGGATGTCTGGAGATGCTGCCCTGATGTCATGGAGAGGTGATGAAGGACCTTCATCCTCAGCTCTGTCCTCAGCTCTTCCTCAACTCTCTCTTCTGCACCCTTAATCCAACCACCATCAGTCCTAGTGAATCCTATGCGGTGCAAAGTATGTTGGTTGATGGTGTCAGAGTGAGAGAGCCTAGCTGATGCCTCTCCTTCAAAACTAACTCCAAACCTCCTGAATACCAGTGTGAGGGCCATACCAAAAGGCAGATGTGCCTTGGATCTATTCAGGGTTTCCCTCATGGCTTCTATCATTAAAGCAGGGAGGTTTAAGGGGGTTTGGGTGATCACATGAAACATGATGCATATGTCTCATCCTGAAAGGAGGTCATGTCTACCACTTCTTGGGAAGAAAAGCTTTGTAACCAATTGATGTAGAATTCTCATTTCAATGGACAGGATCTTGGCTTCTAATTTATTTAGGCTTCCCAAGTAGGTTCCTCCTAAAATCACATTAATCCCTTCTTCCTTCACTGGGAGTTTCATGTTTGAATATCCCTCACAGGGCAAATGAAGAATCTCTCCCAAAATAATAGGATCTAAGCAGACATCAATTCCCTTAACAGTAGATGTTACTGTTCCATTGCCATAGTGCAGATTCAGATAAAACTCTCTAACCAAATCTACATATGTAACTTCTTTAAGTGAACAGTAAAATCCCCAACTTTGATTTTTGATCTTTGAACCAATGGAGAAACCCTCTTTTTCAAAAAATTGAAGTCAACATTTTTCCCGGATTCTACTTTTCTGACAGAGAGAGAAATTTTACTAGGGCTAAGAGGAGACTGAGAGGAACCTGGAGCAGATGCCGAAGCAGGAATGGAAGCAGAAGAGGTCTGAGAAGCTTGTCTTTTCCTGCGCACGCCCTCTTCCAACTCACGGACTGATTTTCTTCTTTGAGGAAGTTTCATTTTTGGAGCCATACTCACCACCAGAACAAGCAAGGAGACTTGGAAGATCAAATGTGTGAGGAGATAGAGGGTTATTAGGGGATGGAAAGGGATTTTTGGAGGAGAGAAATCTTGATTTGGAGGAGAATGGTGGAAGCTAGGGCACACTCCAACCGCTCCAATCAGGGGAGAAGAATGGGAAAAGCTCCTTTCTCAAGGGGCGATTTGAGGTGGAGAGGTAATGGGAGAAAGATCTTGGGCTTAGACCTTGATTTTGGAGAGAAGGAGGATGAGGACTATGGGTTTTGGAGGGAGGACGACGAAGATGGGGAGGGTCGGCTCATGAACGGGGTTTTAACCAAAAAGAGAGGAATCCGTGGGGTTTTGGCTGAAAATTACAAGTATGCCATTGGGTCGACCCTAGGGGGTCGACTCATGATTCACAAAATTTCAAGAAAAATATAAATAAATTTCGAAAAAATTTAGAGTTCTGGGAGAAGAATTTTTGCTCTATGAAAAGTTGTGAGAATGATAATCTTAAGCTTTTAGGTCCAAGAGAGATGATGGAAATTGAGCTCAAAGAAATTTTGACATTGATTCCTTGAAATTAGAGAGATATTTAAGCAAATGGATCAAGAATTCCTAGATCTCTCCTAATTTCACAGAATCTATCTTCACTTAGGGCCTTTGTAAAGATATCGACTAATTGATTTTCAGTGCAAACATAGTTAAGAATTATATCTTTGTTTTGAACATGTTCTCTTATAAAATGATGTCTGATTTCAATATGTTTAGACCTAGAGTGCTAAATTAGATTTTTAGTAAGATTTATGGCACTAGTGTTATTACATCTTATGGGTGTTTCATTAAGTTTGATATCAAAGTCTTCGAGTTGTTGCTTAATCCACAAGATTTGAGCACAACAACTTCGGCTGCAATGTATTCGGCCTCAGCCGTAGACAGTGCTATCGAATTTTGTTTCTTGCTAAATCAGGAGATTAGGTTAACTCCAAGAAATTGGCAAGTTCCACTAGTGCTTTTTCTATCTAATCTACATCCAGCAAAATCAGCATCTGAATATCCTATTAAATAATTAATGAGTCCTTAGAGTATCGTAATCCTAGAGTTTGAGTACCATTTAAATATCTAAGGATTCTTTTAACAGCATTCAAGTAAGATTCTTTAGGATTAGATTGAAATCTAGCACACAGACAAACACTAAACATGATATCAGGCCTACTTGCAGTCAAATATAATAGAGAGCCAATCATACCTCTATAATATTTTAAGTCTACACATTTACCTTCTTCATCCTTGTCAAGCTTACATGAAGGGCTCATGGGTGTGCCAATTGCTTTGGAGTTCTCCATTCCAAATCTTTTGAGTAATTCCTTGGTGTACTTGCTTTGGATGATGGAGATTCCTTCCTTTGTTTGTTAGATTTGGAGTCCGAGGAAGAATGTAAGTTCTCCCATCATGCTCATCTCGAACTCCCCCTGCATGAGCTTAGCAAAGTCTTGACAAAGAGATTCATTAGTAGACCCAAAAATAATGTCATCAACATATATTTGTATAATTAACATATCATTTTGATTTCTTTTAATGAAGAGGGTTGTGTCTACATTACCTCTTGAAAAATCATTATTTAGTAAAAATTTGCTTAGCCTATCATACCAAGCCCTAGGTGCTTGTTTCAAACCATATAGAGCTTTATTTAATTTAAAAATATGATTAGGAAAAGTATGATTTTCAAAACCTGGGGGTTGTTCTATATAGACTTCTTCAGCAATATATCCATTCAAAAATATATTTTTTACATCCATTTGAAATAATTTAAATTTTATAAAGCAAGCATATGCAAGTAGAAGTCTGATGGCCTCTAATCTAGCAACAGGTGCAAAGGTCTCATCAAAATCAATTTCTTCTTCTTGATTATAGCCTTTAGCAACCAATCTTGCTTTATTTCTTATTACATTTTCATGTTCATCTAATTTGTTCCTAAAGACCCATTTTGTGCCAATTATTGAATAATTTTTAGGTCTTGATACTAAAGTCCATACATTATTTCTTTCAAATTGATTAAGTTCCTCTTGCATTGCATTAATCCAATTATAATCATTTTCAGCTTCTTCAATAGTTTTTGGTTCAAGATGAGAGACAAAAGCACAATGATTAAATACATCTTTAAGTGAAGAACGAGTTTTTACCCCATGCATAGGATCACCAATAATTAGCTCCTTAGGGTGATTGTGAACATACCTCCATTCTTTGGGTAGGTCATTTGTACCTTGAGGTTGTTCTTGATGTTCTTCACCTCCCTCATCCTGTTTGTCTTCATGTTCCTCATCATCTTGAATTGTTGAATCTTTCAGAGTGATCTCCTTCATTCCTTCTATAAGAGGATCTGCATCATCAACACCTTCATTCTTCCTTGAAGGAAGATTATTAGATTCATCAAAGACAACATGTATCGACTCCTCTACTACTAAGGTTCTTTTGTTAAAAACTCTAAAAGCTTTACTAGTGGAGGAGTAACCAAGAAAAATTACTTCATCTGATTTTGCATCAAATTTTCCAAGTCTTTCTTTACCATTATTTAATACAAAACATCGACAATCAAAAATATGAAAATAAACAATATTAGGTTTTCTTTCTTTCCAAAGCTCATAGGGGGTTTTCTTTAAAATTTGTCTAATCAAAGCACGATTTAAAATGTAACATGCTGTGTTAATAGCTTCCGTCCAAAAGTATCTTGGAAGGTTGCTTTCACATAGCATGGTACGGGCTATTTCTTCTAGGGTTCTATTTTTCCTTTCTACTACCCCATTTTGTTGGGGTGTCCTAGGTGCAGAAAAATTATGGCCTATTCCTTTTTCATCACAAAATTTTTCAAAGTCTTGATTTTCAAATTCAGTTCCATGATCACTTCGAATATTTTGAATTGAAAATCCTTTCTCATTAGTGACTTTTCGGTAAAATTTAGTGAAAACTTGAAAAGTTTCATCTTTGTGTGCCAAAAAGAAAACCCAAGTAAAACGAGAGTAATCATCTATAATTACAAAACCATATCATTTTCCTCCTAGACTAGTAGTTCTAGTAGGTCCAAATAAGTCCATATGCAAAAGCTCTAAAGGTCTAGAGGTTGAAACAATATTTTTGGATTTAAATGAAACTCTTGTTTGTTTACCTAGTTGGCATGCATCACAAATTCTATCCTTTTCAAAATTTAATTTTGGCAAACCAAGAACTAATTCTTTCTTAATTAATTTTGAAAGTGAATGCATGCTAATATGTGCAAGCCTACGATGCCAAAGCCAACTAGTCTCATTAATTTTAGCATTCAAGGATACTAGGCATTGCATGTTTATTTTGGATAGATCATTTAAATCTACCATATAAACATTACCATGTCTATGTCCAATAAATTTAATGCCATCATTAATAGGACTAGTTACAATGCAAACAGAAGATTCAAAAATAACTTTATATCCTTTATCACAAAATTGACTAATGCTTAGTAAATTATGCTTTAAACCATCTGCTAACAAAATATTTTCAATGTATTTGGAGGGAGTGATACCAATGTTATCTATACCGATGATCTTTCCTTTGCCATTGTCTCCAAAGGTGACCATCCCTCCATTCTTAGCATCAAGAGTGATGAATTGGGATTCATCACCAGTCATGTATCTCGAGCATCCACTGTCAAGATACCATTTCCTGTTTCCTCCTTGGGATGCTAGAAACACCTGCAAGCAAAAGTCAAGTTTTTGTTTTAGGTACCCAAGCTTTCTTGGGTCCTTTTTGGTTAGTCATAATGGTTCCTTTTGGAACCCATATTTTCTTTACATTTGAGTTTACAGATTTGTTAGAGAAGCAAGTGTATGACTTGTGTCTTATTCTACCACATTTGAAGCAAGTACTATTAGAGAACTTGTTATTTGAAGAGTTTACATAGATATTTTTTAGATACTTTTGTTTCTTCAAAGGGTTATAGCCAAGTCCAGCCTTATCATACACGGCTTTTTGATTATCAAGAATCATATCAAGTTTATTTGAACTCAAGGTGAATTTTTCTACTATTGGTTTTAGCTTGAAATTTATTCTTTAAACTTTGATTTTCTTGAAGCAGGTGGATTTTTTAATTAAAATACTTTCATTTTATTTCAATAAAGATTGATTTTTTGATTTTAGATCTTTGTTCTTCATCTCTAGTTTCTTTAATTCATCAACTAAATCACAAAATGCTTCATGCAGTTCTTCAAATGTAAAGTCACTAGGAGTTTCGGAAATTACCTCATTTTCATGTGCCATAAGGCACAGGTTGGCTTGTTCAGTCAAGTTTTCCTCTTCAGAGCTTGAGTCATCACTAGCACTCCAAGTGGCCATCATGGCTTCTTCTTGTACTTCTTGAGACCCTTCTTCAGTTGTGGGCATTCGGATTTGAAGTGTCCAGTTTCTTGCATTCGTAGCAGATAAGGGGTTGGTCTTTCTCCTTTTCTTTGCTCTGTTCCCCTTTTGTGAATGGCCTCTTCCTCATCCCTTGTTTCTTTTTTCAAAAATTTCTTGAATCTTCGGGTAATGAGTGCCATCTCTTCATCCTGTTCTTCATCTTCAGTGTCATCTGTTTCTTCATCTGGTGGAGCTGTGGATTTGAGGACAATTGTTCTCTTCTTTTTGACTTCTTCCTCTTGATGTTGCTTCATGCTTAGCTCATGAGTCATCAATGATCCAAGAAGCTCTTCCAAGGGTAGAATGTTCAAGTCCTTGGCTTCTTGGATGGCGGTCACTTTGGCTTCCCAAGTTCTTGATAAGGATCTGAGAATCTTTCTTACAAGCTCACTGTTAGTATAGGACTTACCAAGACTCTTTAAATCATTTATAATATCAGTAAAGTGAGTAAACATTTTAGTTATGGACTCATCATGCTCCATTTTAAACAATTCATATTTATGCACAAGCATGTTGATTTTGGACTCCTTTACTTGATTGGTTCCTTCATGGGTTACTTCTAACCTATCCCATATTTCTTTCGCAGACGAGCAAGTAGAAATGCGATTAAATTCGTTAGCATCAAGAGCACAGTAAAGAACATTCATAGCTTTAGCATTAAATTGGGCCATTTTCTTATCAACCTCATCCCATTCTTTCTCGGATTTGGTTGATTCCACACCATCTATAATTTTAGTGGGTGTGTGAGGACCGTTCACTATGATACTCCACATATCATAGTCGAGTGCTTGAATGAATATTTTCATCCGAGCTTTCCAATAGGTGTAATTAGACCCATTGAAAAGTGGAGGTCGGTTAGTGGATTACCCCTCGGCTAGAGAAGTGCCGACTTGAGTTGCCATAGATCTTTGGCTCTTTGATTGATTAGATCAAAGTAGGGTTAGAGCACCGGGCTCTGATACCACTTGTTGCCCAGCTATGCAACCCAAGAGGGGGGGTGAATTGGGTTCTAAAAATTTTAAGCTTAACTTATGACTTATGAAAAATGTTTGACAAAAGCTAAATAAATAGGAGAGTAAATTAATTCGAGGCTAATGGCTAAAAGCAAGAATGCAAGAGAATAATGAAGAGTTAAAGAAGAGCAATTAGGCACACCACAAACAAAAGATTTATAGTGGTTCGGTGCCAACCTTGCACCTACATCCACTCCCCAAGCTCCTACTTGGGAATTTCAATCCACTAATCTTGTATTCAACCCGAATACAAACGTCGGAAACTCTGACTCTAGCTATCCAAGCTAGTCCACTTATTTTTCGGGTACAAGCCAACCCAATACACTCCGATTCAAGGTTCGGATCAACCTTCCTTATTTTGGAACCCTTCCAAAACAAAAACAATAACTCAAACAAGGTATAACAATGAATAGCACAAGTAAGTACAAAGAAAGCTCCTTTAATGAGCGAATAAGACTTTAAATATACTTTACTCAAAAGAAGAAGACCCTTTTTGATTTTCTTAAGTGGTTGGAGACTTGAATGTGCACTTGAGGAGTTGGTGAGCTTGGATTAAAGGCTTCTTGAATGCTTTGAGTGAGCTCTTGCTTAGGGCTGAAAAGTTTGCTTGAAATTCCTTTTTCAAAAACTCTCTTCTTGATTGTCCTCTTTGATTCCCACCTTTTTGTCCCTTTTATAGCTTTAAGAAATGGTGAAAAATATTTTGGACTAAAATAGAGCCGTTAGACCACATTAAATGAGCATTAAAAGCACTTAAAATGGGTTAAAAACTAGCCATTGCGGAACAATCCCGTCACAGGGTCGACTCATGGGTCGACTCATGCCTGGGGGTCGACTCATAGGTCGACCTCTGTGGAAGAACACAGAAAGCACCAGAAATAAGGTTCTGTGATTTTTGGCCTAAAAACAGCAGGGGTCGACTCATGGGTCGACTCATGTCTTGGGGGTCGACTCATGGGTCGACTCACAGGTTGTGCCAAGCCAAAAATCTGCGTGCCAAACAGCTCATTGTGCCATGAGTTGACTCATGGGTCGACTCATGATTTTCAAACATGAATATCTTTCAAATACAAGTCCAAAAATAATAAAATTTTCACCAATGAATCAAAATCTTTTGTTCTATCACTTGATGCTTTCAAATCAGAGTTTTGGTAAAATTAGATTTTGCCCTGAAAAGCAATAAGTCTTTTTCAAGCGAAAATCATTAGTATCCCTTCAAATGCTTTGTAATCATCAAAATCAATCCAAGGAGCAACACCTGAGCAAGTATTTGAATACAGTTTAAACTCAATTTCTTGTAGGATCGACCCGTACTCATCAGACGTGCTACATTGCACACCGTGTGCTTGCGGTAAATGTAAGACACATCAAGTTTTTGACGCTGTTGTCAGAAAATTTGACATGTTTAAATTGTATTTTAGATTCTTGTTCTTCATGCTTTTAGTTTTAGTTTTAGTATTTTTTTATTTTTTTAGTTATTTTAGTCAAATCAAAATCTGTCCTGACATAAGGTTGCCCTGGCATAACAGAAAGTTACTTGTATGGTTGTCCTAAGATAGATTTTGATTTGCATAAAAGAAATGCTACCTTTAATTCTTAGATTTCTTTTTTAATTACTACTTTATTTGCTTAGTTAATTTTTTATTTTTAATATAGAGTAGAATTCTCACATTTATTTAGATTACATATGTTTTCTTTTATTATTAGCTGATTTAATTTTTTTTAGTTAAATCTTTTTATTTTTTTTCATAACTCACTAATCCAAAACTCAATATTTATTTTAGTTTCTGTAATTAGATTAACATAAAAAAATACTAATCGCATAAGATTTAATTAATATAAAAAATAACTAAACTTTAAAAATCTTCTACTTTATTTGGTCACCTTGCTTTCTTTGCATTATATTTTCATAATATATCTTAAGAGCATCACCTATTAATTAGATAAGGTGGAGACTTGATCACCCTTCCTTAGCCCACAAATCACCTCCTTGCATCTACATAACCAAATCCTTAAATAAAATTAATTAGACGCCAGCCTTAGGGATATTCGAGCTCATTAGGATAAGAAAATCCAAGAGTTGAATCAGGTTCAAGTGGGTTAGCCTATCGGTGTCTAGAAAAGTGGTTTAATAACTACGTTCTGAAGAAAGATGGTTATCTAATTAGGTCCATTATGAAAGCACGGAGAACCTCCCACCAATCTTACACTTACTTGGTTGATTCGGTTAGCCGATTTCGAACTTAGAGTGCTCGAAGGCAATCTTGAGTTAGGAGCTATCTAGAATTAGAAAAAACCTTAGTCAGGACTCCTCTTCTTTTTTTTCTCTTCTTTTGATTGAAAACTTATTGAAAAAATAAATCAAAATCAAAAAATAAAAAAAAAATAGAAGAAAAAGTACCTTCTTCACTTTTTTCATGGAAAAAGGTGTCGGATGACTAGTAAGAATTAATTGAATTTCTGTTTCAAAACCCAACAACTTCTATAATGGGAGAACCCAATCAACCCCAAACCCTTAAGGATTTATATTATCTAGTCGATTCCGTCCAACCTTCTTGCATCAGGTTGCCCCAACCCACTGCAAACAACTTTGAAATTAAACCTCAGATTATCAACATGCTTCCAAAATTCATGGAAATAGAGATGCATACATATTTATTAGAGAATTTGAAGAGGTTTGTGCACATGAGGCTACAATAATGTCAGAAGATGAGGTTAGCTAAGACTGATAAATTTTGCCATAAAGGACAATGCTAAAAAGTGCTCTATAGTCTTCCAAACCAATTTGTCACAACTTGGGAAGGCTTTGTAAGAGTGTTCCTAAAGAAGTTCTTTCCCCATCACAAAATAGCTAGAATTAAAAATGAGATAAATCAGTTTACCAACTAGCTGGAGAATCATTCTGAAAATACTTTGATCGCTTTAAGAACCTCTAACCCAATGCCCACACCATGGAATAGAAACTTGGAGACTTTGCCAGATAATTTATGAAGGGTTAGATTCAAATTCTAAAACCATACTAGATCCATGTGCCAGGGTCAATTCATGTACAAGGAACCACTGAAGCCTGGTAATTTTAGAAGACCTAGCTGAGAAAAATTTACAATGAAAATAACTAGAGAACCTGAGAGACCAACACCTTCAAGAGGAAGAATACATCCAAATTCAAACTTTCTAGCTGAGAGGCTAAAATTGCAGCTTTAACATGTAGTTAGAGGCCTTAGAGCTACAGAGACTAGCAATGTGAAACCAAGTTTCTATACCCATGTGCAATGCATGTAGTGCACCCGATCATGTCCTCGAGGAATGTCCCTTCCTGATGAACCCAACAAAGAATGGATGTGCACAGGTAAACGCCACATATCAGAGACCAGTGAATAACCCCTATGCACCCACATATAACCCAGATGGAGGAATCATCCAAACTTTTCATGGTTACAAAATCCAAATGTAGTTGGTCCTAGCTTCAACCAGTAAAATCCAAGGCCTAACCCTGTGACAAACAACCCACCAGCTTCAATAATAATGAAAGAAACTTAGTTTTTCAGAGAAAAATCTAGAAGTCCTGGCCAAATCCAGTGCTGACACCAATGGATACTGAGCAATTTATGCAAACACGGATCAACTCATAAAACACTAACACCCAAGCCATTGCTCGTTTGAAAATGCAAGTGGGTCAGCTAGCCTCTGCTATGAGCGAGCGAGAATAGGTAAGCTACCAAGCCAACCTGAACCTAATCCGAGAAACCAAAATGGTCCACAACCCCAGCAAGAAAATCAAGTCAATCATGTGAATGCTATTCACACCTTAAGACCTAAAAAATAAGTGGACAATAAGTAGGTACATCGATGATAGAGGAAACTTATTTGTTGAGTCACCTTATGAACAATCTACCTTACAAATCAAGCTCCTAATCCTGATAGTATACCAAGCCCAAAATTCATAATTCCTAGAGCTCCTTTTCCAAATAGACTAAGGTCCAATAAAAAATTGAAATATGTGAATAAAATTTTAGAGGTGTTTAAGCAAGTCAAGTAAATATCCCTCTTCTGGACATGATTAAATAAGTTTCGACCTATGCTAAATTTTTAAAAGATCTTTATACCAAGAAAAGAACCATCAATATACCCAAGAGAGTACTTTTCGCAGCAAGTGTGAGCTCATACTTATCTAGTCATGTGCCAATAAAATATAAGGATCCAGGATCTTTGATAATTTCATGTGATATTAGAGAAACCCATATTGAGAAGGCCTTGCTAGATTTAGGAGCTAGTGTAAATATTCTTTCATTTTTAGTTTATAAGCAACTAGGGTTAGGAGAACTTCTACCGACAAAATTACATTACAATTAGCAGATAGATCTCCTAGGATCCCTAAAGGAATGTAGAAGATGTTTTAATCAAGATTGATAATTTATTTTTTTGTAATTTATCATTTTAGAGACGAACCAGTTGCGAACCCCAAGGGTCATATCTAGTTATTTTAGGAAGACCATTCTTAGCTACTACAAATGCTGAAATTAATATCAGAATAGACTTATGAAGCTATCTTTCGAGAACATGACCATTGAGCTGAATATATTCAATCTAGAATAGAAATCTACCCAGCATGCTGATGTAAATATAATTCAAGAGGAAATTTATGAATCTATTGACATTAGCGATGAGGAAGTCGATTTCGAGTCTACTTTTGGCCAATCAATGAATCTGAAGAAATCAAAATTTTTTATAGTTAATAGGAATAGACAGAGACAAGAGCCTCCCATTGAACCAATCATAAAAATGATTAATCCATCATCCAAACCATCACTAGAGGGGGCACCCAAATTAGAATTGAAACCCCTCCCGAGCATCTTAAGTATGCATATTTAGGTTCAGAGAAAATCTTGCCTATAATTATTGCATCTAACCTAAATCTTAAACAAGAGGAGTTGTTAGCAATTCTGAAAAAGAATCATGAAGCAATAGGCTGGACCAGGGCTGATATTAAGAGAATAAGTCCTTCATAGTTCAACACAGGATACACCTAGAGGAAGAGACCAAACCAACTAGAGATGCTCAAAGAAGACTTAATCCAGCCATGAAGGATGTAGTCAAAAAAGTAAGAAATGATCACTTTTTATTGTCGTTTATTGATTAAATGGTAGAAAAATTAGTCGGACAAGAGTTCTACTATTTTCTCGATGGATATTTTGACTATAATCAAATCTGTATAGCCCCTGAAGATCAGGAAAAGGACTACATTCACTTGTCTATTTGGAACCTTTGCATATAGGCGTATGTCCTTTGAATTATGTAATGCGTCAGTAACTTTTCAGAGATACATGATCAGCATTTTTTCAGATATGGTTGAATGATTTTGAAAATTTTCATAGATGACTTTTCTGTCTTTGGTCCGACCTTCTCTGAATGCTTAGATCATCTGAGATTAGTTCTAGAAAGATGTAAAAAGAAGCACTTAGTTCTTAACTGAGAAAAAGTGCCAATTCATGGTTAGAGAAGGGATAGTTCTTGGCCATGTAGTTTCAAAAAAAAGAATTGAAGTGGACAAAGCCAAAGTAGATCTTATTGCAAGTCTTCCACCACCCAAATCTGTCAAAGAAATCTGTTCATTTCTAGAACATATTGATTTTATAGAAGATTCATTGTCAATTTTAGCAAAGTGGCTCGCCCATTAACAAATCTCTTAGCAAAAGAAATCAAATTTGATTTCACTCTGAATGCCTAGAGTCTTTTGAATTTCTTAAAAAGACACTCATTTTAGCTCCCATCATTCACCCTCCTGTCTAGTCTGAACCTTTTGAACTGATGTGTGATGCATCTGATCATACTGTGGGCACAGTTTTAGATCAAAGAATTAATAAGCTGCCTAGAGTTATTTACTATGTGAACAAAATCTTAAATGATGCGCAGCTTAATTACACTACCACTGAAAAGGAGTTCATGACTATTGTCTTTGCCCTAAAAAAATTTAGATCCTATTTGGTTGGTCACACACCATTGTCTATACTGATCACTCAGCTATTAGACATCTCTTAGCAAAGAAAGACACCAAGGCGTGCTTGATACGATGGATCTTACTCCTTCAATAATTTGACCTAGAAATCAGGACAAAAAAAGAACAGAGAATGCAGTAGTGGATCACTTGTCCCGAATCATAGTCGCATCATCTAGTGAACCACCCATCAATAAATTTTTTTCTGATGAGCAGCTCATGTCTGTGTCCACTGAACCATGGTATGCCGATATTGTCAACTATTTAGCCATTGATAAAGTTCCTTCTCACTGGACCATTCAAGATAGATACAAATTTTTTGCCCAAGTGAAGTATTTCATTTGGGATGAACCGTATCCTCTTTAAGCAGTATCCTGACCAAATCACTAGAAGGTGTGTCCGGACAATGAAGTTAGAAGTATTTTATCTTTCTGTCATGATCAAACATGTGGTGGTTACTTTGCATCCAAGAAAATAGCTGCCAAAGTCCTCCAATGTGGATTTTAATGGCCCAATCTATTTAAGGATGCATACGAATACTGTAGAAGTTGTACTCGATGCCAACAAATGGGGCAAATCACCAAGAGAAACATGATGCCTCTCAACCCAATCTTGGTGGTTGAAATTTTGATGTACAGGGGATTGATTTTATGGGTCCATTTCAAACTCATTTGGCAATGAATACATCTTAGTAGCTGTCGACTATGTCTCAAAGTGGGTGAAAGCTATTCTCTATAGATCTACTGATAGCAAAGTGGTCATAAAATTTTTGAAAAAAATATTTTCTCCCATTTCGACACTCTTAGAGCAATTAGTAGTGATCGGAGGACACATTTTTGCATCTGACCTTTCGCCACATTAATGAAGAAATATAATGTCACCCACAAGTTGGCTACATCTTATCACCCTCAGACTAATGGATAAGTAGAAGTGTCCAACAAACAGATCAAATAAATTCTAGAGAAAATTGTTAATGCTAATAGAAAGGATTGGTCTTTGAAATTAGTTGATGCACTATGGGCATATCAAACTGCTTTCAAGACTAACCTAGGAATGTCTCCCTATAGGATTGTATTTGAAAAACCTTGTCACTTGCCTGTTGAGCTAGAGCACAAAGACATATGGGCCATTAAAAATTTAAATATGGACTTGAACGTAGTCGAAAATCATAAGAAGCTTTAAATTAATGAATTAGAAGAACTTAGAAATGAAGCTTATGAGAATACTAAAGTGTACAAGGAACGAACCAAAGTTTTTCATGATCAAACAATTATGAGAAAATCTTTTACTCTTGGACAAAAAGTTCTCTTGTAACAATTTTAGATTACATCTTTTTCCTGAAAAGCTTAGGTCTAAATGGACAGAATCATTCTTAGTTAAAAAAGTCTTCCCATATTGAGCCATAGAAATTGAAAATCCAAGTAATGGTGCTGTGTTTAAAGTTAATAGTCAAAGATTAAAATCGTTCTTGGAACTATCCAAAGAATCTATTGACGAAGCCATGGTTCTCTATAAGCCAACTTATCATGATTAAATTGTTTGAAATATTTTATCTAATTGAAGACATTAAACTTAGTGCTTCTGAGAGGCAACTCAACTTTTTTAAAAAACTAATATTTTTTCTATTGAATAAATAGAGATACCAGTCTTTGGGCTTCGGACTTGAGACCAACATCGCACCAAGATCACCTCCAACAAAGAACACATATTCATCTGGTGATATCTTTCTTTTTCTTGCATTGCATTACCTTTCCTCCTTCATTAGAAATAATGAATTTATGTTGGAGGATAAAAAAAAAATGAATAAATCGTGTCTTGAGTAAAATAGACTAGAAAAAGAATAATAAGAGTTAGAAAGTATTTGCTAATAACTGTAGTGAGTTAAGGAGTAGATTAGCTAGACATACTTTTAGTAATTTACTTAGATCATCTAAAGGATATTAGCACTTCTAATTATATATGCACACTGACAAGGCAAAATAAGTGCTAATTGAGAGGCCATCTGAGGACTCAATTATCATTTAAAATTGATGATTGATATACACTCCAATCAAAAATTTTAATTTAAGGAAAGAGCTACCTGTTTTAAATAAAAGTGCAAAACATAGAGTATACGTGGATTATCCTAAGCTTAGTAACTGGATCTCTACACCTAAGTCAAGTGTGGAAGTTTGCATCAAATAGTAAGGGAAGGCCAGATGCTCAGTAAAAAAAGAAAAAAAAAGGGGGCAGTGTGAAAGCTACCTTAAGTTCATGAACTTTATTTGAGGGTGTATAAAAAATTAACCAAAATAACGTGATAAGAGAAGATACATTTGTCCTTTACAAGCCAGCACTCGAATGCTAAGTGGGTTATCATAAACACAAGTGCTGTAGATCTTTCGATGTATTCTAAGAAAGTATTTAATCATGCGAACTACAAAATTTACTTCTAAAACTCAATATTTAGTTAGCGATACTTGCTAAACTCTTTGACTATCAATCCTAGGTCTATTTTTGAAAAGAAGAATCTTAATAAAATATTATCAAAAAAAATTTATATATTACATTGCTAAGGGACTAGCAATAAATAAGTTGGGGAGTGTGATAGGTATATAAATTTATCCATAGAAATATTAATTTATGGATCAAATTATCTTTATTCTTTTAAAATTGATACTTCTTTATATATTTTACAAAAAAGAGCAGCACCAATATTAAGAGCCAATCTGTAGGCTTAGAGGGATCAAACAAGATCAAAAATAGAGTCAAAATAAAATTAAATTCAAAGCCAAAAGATGAACCGTATCAATTTATAAATCTGTGGTCCACCATGGACCACTTGGTCCATAGAAAAGTGGATGAGCCGTGAAATGCTAATGGCTTAGTCAAGTGGGATCAAGATGTTGTTTGCATTTGAAGTAGGTGTTGCTGGCGCATGGAAACAAAAACAAATTCAAGCGAGCAAGTCGTGAGATGTTTTAAAAGGAAGAAGATACGTGGAAGACTCCTGGGTGAACGGTCTCACGCGGACACGTTTGGGCCGTGAGTGCGATGCATGAAGCAAAACCAATAATTTTTTAAAAAAATGAGGGAAGGAACATGGTCGTATGAAAAAAATATTTGAATTTTTAGTCCCACATCGAAAAAATATAAAATCCTCCTCCCTGCCTGCACCTACAAATAAAGCCTAATACCTCCATTCATAGATATCTCTCCACTCCATAATTCTTGTAGGAGATCTGTGTGATAGGCAGGCATATCTATCTTTTAAACTTTTTAACCACCTTGTTCTCACTTTCTTCTATCCTTCCAACACACAAGAAGGAGAGTCAGCCAAGGGGAGGTTGGTCCCAGGTCAAGAGAGGGAGAGAAATCTGGTTCTGTAAGAAATTTTATTTTTTTTGTTCTAACTCCAAGTCTTGTTAATGGCTTAGGAGTTAAAAATTTTTTGTATCAGAATTTTTATTCAGCAATAAATTAATTATTTTCTTTCTATTTAATTTTTATAATTATAATTTCTATATTAGGATAGTTTAAATTTTTGTATCTTTTAATTTTATAATTTTTAATTTCACAAGTTTAATTCCAGCAAGTAGAATTAGTCTTTATTTTTTTTTTGGCTTTAGATCAACTATGTCTGGCTAAGTAATCCCTCTGGGGTTTGCGATGAAGCTAGATCATGAATAGAAGCTTTCTCCATTAAATCTCTATTTTCGAGCTTTTAATTTTTAGAGTCCTTCTCCCTCACTCTCTCGTCAAAAAATTTTATGGGCTATTATTGGGTCAGAATCTCTTCATAGTTCATACTTGATTCGATGCAAGAGTGGATGATTAGTAGAAAGATCAAATTTTCTAAACCATTTCTTCTCTTTTCTTATGGAAACCTTAATGGGTTATAGTTGGATCAGAATTCCTTCATAGCCTATACTTGGACAACACAAGAAAAGTGAAAAAAGGAAGACTTTCTTAATTAGGGTGCAAACAAGATGCTTGATGGATCATAGTTGAGTTAAATCTCTTCATGATCCATGCTTGTTAATATTTTACATCTTAATAAGAGAAACCATACGAAGGCTTTCTAATTCATTGGTCTAGTGGATTCAAGAGCCTTAGATTTTTTAGATAATTTACCTTTATATTTGATTAGTTTACTGCTTTAGTAGTTTATAATTCAACAAGCAATCTCTCCTCTTTTTCTTTAAAACTCGCCTGAGCAAGTTTTTGAATACAGTTTAAATTCAATTTCTCGTGGATCGATCCGTACTCATCGGATGTGCTACATTGCATACCGTGTGCTTGCGGTAAATTTAAGACACATCAGCTAACATTCATCAAGTTAGGATCAAATCCATTTTGGCATCTCTTTATTTTATCTGAGAGAGTCGACTCCCCAAACTTGGGGTCGACACAAAATTGACTAGAGGCCGACTCATAGTTTGAAGGTGTTGGCTCGAAAGTCAAACTGAAAAATGTAGCTTTCTATCTTGCCATGAGAGAGTCGAATTGCAATACTTGGGATTGATTCATAGTTCTGTGCAACTTAAGATCTCTGTGCCAGAGTCATCTCTTCGAAATTTGAGGTCGACCCTTGGTTTCAACCATCACTTTTGTCATAATGTGGTTTTCCAAACTTGCTTTCCTTGGCCTTAAACTTATGTAAGTGCTTTGACTTTCTTGGATTGAATTTAGCTTCTTAAAACTTTCTTTGATATACACTTCAACAAACCATTAGTTCCATCATATACTCAAAGACTTTATATTTATCAAAATTATTCCTTAGATTAATAATTTTCTTGGAGAAATCCACTTGTAAGTCCTTATCCCTTAGGTTGCGTTTGGTAGCTGTTAATCTATCCAGAATGCTGGTAATTTAATATGGTTATCTGGATTACTACATTTGATATGCTTTTTGGGTTAGTAATCTAGATTTCTTGGCAATCCAAATTATCTCTCATGAGGTAATTTGGATTACCAAGGGGAGGGATGGCTATCTAGATTACCACTACTTTGGTAATCTTATAATTTTTTTGGACAAAAATACTCTCAAAAAATTCGATCGATCTTCTTCCCCGTGATGCGCAGTGGAAAGAGGGGGGGCCAAAATCGGCACCCTCTTTTACAAAATCTGATTGGCGTGGCTGAAAACCAACCAATCGATAGGCCTCCATCATCTCCTTGATGGCAGCCGCCGGCAATCAAGGGAAACCTCCAGTCTATTGAGATCCAGTAGTCTCCACTATATTTTATTTATTTTTTTGTTTTTGTTTGGATGATCGAGCACTGGTGAGCCACATCCAGCACTACCACCGATCCTATTCGTGGTGCTCCCTAGCTAGACGGCCGTCTGCGGTGGCAGCAAAGGAGGGGGAGAAGGGTACGATAGTGGGAACCACCGACCCTTCCTTCTCGATTTTTTTTTTGATGATGAGAGAAAAGGAAAAAATCGGACTCGATAGAGATCAAATGCCATTGGTCACCACTGATGGCGTCGTGCCAGATGATCGCACGTGGAAAGAGAAGGCGGCCGGCCATTCAGAAAGAAAGGGAGCATGGTGGGGAAGAATCAGCCCTCTTTCTCCTTTTTTTTTTGTCTATTTGGGATCACAGCGAGGCATGGCGGAATCACCAGCCCCTCACTGTAAGCTCGTGCCAGTGGCTGCTGGAGCACGGTCCAACAGCGATAGGAAGAAGAAGAAGAAGAGGGACGGCTCCGTCCCTCCTCTTCTTCTTCTTCTTCTTTTTGGTAAATTATAATATATAATATTATAATTTATATTTTTATAATATAAATAATATATAATGATGGAAATATTATAATATATAATATATTTTTCTTTTTTTATTTTGAAAAATTAAAAATCTTATGAATGAGGTGTGATTTTTAATAAATTTGATTTAAAGGTATTTTGAAAATTTGATGTTATATTACCAGTAATCTGATTGTCATACCAAATATGTCAAACAAAATTCTCCGTAATTTTACTGCAATATTACCTGCCTGTAATCTGATTGTCATACCAAATATGTCAAACAAAATTCTCCGTAATTTTACTGCAATATTACCTGCCTGTACCAAATACAGTAAGCAACATTACTGATAATTTATATTACTGGCAATCTACGTTACTGATAATCCAGATTATCCAATGATGTACTAAATGCCACCTTAGTGTAATAATCTAGCTTTTGATACAGCTCAACTTTAAACTATCTTCATATTAGAAGAAAAGATATTCCTGAATATCTAATTTTTCCTACCTAGCTCGATGTGCCAGTAGGCTACCACCAGCATATTCCATGCCTTCCTTTACAATCTTCTTAATATACCTTAACCTTTATAGTCCTAGAAGACAAGTCACTTCTAATAGTGCTCTTCAAACCATTAGCCAAAGACTGCAGTGTGTTGACCTTATAGCTGTCTCTATAGGTGGCAAATACATGGTTGACCCTTTCTTCCTCTTCTCCATAGAATACAAATGCATAATATTAGTTACAATTTATCTTCTTCAGATTGTTAAGGATAAGATGCCTATTACTCAACAAAAGCCATAGTAACACCCTTGCCTATATTGCATTGTTCCAAATTGATGCAAAGAATGGTGGAAGAGTCCCACCACTTTGAAAGAAATCAGAGAAGGCTTCAGTGGAAAGACTATGGTTGGTTCCATCTCCATGCAATTTTATCCTTGCTCTCATAAATCAGCACATTTTGAAGGAGATGGCACACCTATCCTGCCTCATCCTCTTCCTCCCTAATTAATCAGAACATATGTGACAATAGGCTGCACTAATGCTTTGCCATATTCAAATAAAATATAATTCCTCATTGTGCCATTTTTTTTATTGGCAATTAAAACTAAAGTGGCAATTTATGATTTGACCCATCAATCCAACCTGCAACTAATCCGTTTTAAGCAAGTCTAACTTAGGTGCAAATTGGCTTAGATCTTAAATTGGGTTAACCCACCTATACCAATTTATTTAACAAGCTGGGTTCAAGTTTAGATCTTTGGTCTGTTTGACATATTTAGATTCATTTAAACATATTTAATCCATTAAAACCAACTTAACCTATTGAACCCATTTAAACAAATTTGACTTGTTTAGTGAACAGGTTATGCGAGTTGGATTAGGTTACCAATTTAATAAACAAATTGGGTTCAGATCTATATTTTTTTATCTATTTAATAAACAAGTTGAGTCTAGGTTGATAAATTTTTAGCTCGATCCACATCCAACCCACCCCATATCCAACCTAACCTAACCTAATTGCTACTCCTAACCAACACAATTTAAGGAACAATGAAGAAAACTCTAAGCCAAGAATACTTCTTGTTTCTCCTTCTTCCTTATCAAAAACAAAACAAAACAAAAAACCAAAAGAAAACAAAGAAAAAAAAACTCCTGCTTCTATATAATACCTTTCTACAACTATGTATTTTTATCAGATTAGACATTCATTTCCTGATAGAGACTTCAATCAGGAGATCAAATGAAGGTGCACAAAATTAGACTTGGTCCCATCAGCCAGTAAATACCACAATAAAGGAAAAACAAGTGTTGTTTGCTCCTTTTGCATGCATGGGGCTGGCTTTTCATGCTCAAGGCAAATACAGTTTCAACTAAAGATAAATTTTAGAGAGAACATCGTCCGAGACCTACACTATGCTATCTTCTTTTTGCCACTACTCAAGCTTTAGTCGAAAAATCGAAAACTCTTAAATTCTAGCCTGAAAAGGTTTGTCCCACACCTTCTTGTATTTTGTATACAAAAAAGTCTAACTACTACCGTATAATCCACTCTTTACTGAGAATTACAAGTACAGTCATCAGAATCTCCAATGATCTTCTTTTCTCAAACATGAGATCTACTGTTTCAAACTAGATTAAATATGCTCCTATTTATGGTTTACGTGAATATTTTCTTAAGAGTATATAAATTACATTTAGCTAGTAAATTTATCATCTAACTAGAAATTTATCATACTTATAGAGTGCATTACCAACCCATAAGAACAATTCAAATGTAACTCATTTAAGCTAGTTGCTGGTTGCAGAACTTTTCCTTCCACTCAAAATAAGGATTTCATTTCCTCCGAAAGAGATCAAAAATAAATAAATAATGCTAAAGAACTTTTTCCTATAATTGTGCCAGTAAATTTCACATTTAAATTCAATGACGAAACAAGCAAAAGAATAATGCCTCAAAATTTTTTTATCAATGTCCCAACCAAAAGGGAAAAGAAAATGGTCTACATTTAACTGAATGAAAAATTATAATCTATATGCTAATTTGCCGATATGAGATTCATAGACTATCCCAGCATGTGGCTGATGTATGGAACAAAGCAACGATCAAAACCCGAGCATGTCAAGCTTCTTATCTCATCCCATTGCCCGCTATTTATCCTGTAGACAGCCAGCCCATACTCCTCTTTGCTGCTTCCCCATGTCACGAGAACACATTTCTCACCATCATAGAAGATCGGCACACTATTCAAGTAGTGTCCACTCCCTTGTGTTTCTATACAGTGCTTGAGCTCCCATCTCCTGCTTCCATAGTCTTCGAGCACCCAAACGAGTATGTCTCCCCTTTTAAACTTCACTACACTCATGTGACCATCGACAACTCCAAGCCAGATGCTTATGTAGCATGCAATTGATATAGGCCTCAGCTCATCCGGCAATGCCAAACTGTAGGCCACTTCTTGCTCCACGTTGAATGCAAGAATGTCTTCCCTTTCCCTCAACCAATGCAGTGCACCATTGAAGAAAACAGAGCCTGCCGACCTGAGGAGGTGCTTCCTAGTGCAAGATATGGTTGTATTTGATAATCTCCATGTATTAGTCTCAGAAGAGTACACATAGAATTTATAGCATCCACCACGAGCTTCCTGACGCACCCTCTCAGTAGCAACCACCTTGAAATTGGCAGTGGATATGGTTGGATCAAAGGCAAGTCCAAACTTGGTGTCATTGTAGCATATTTCCAGGTCAGGAATCTGCCTTGAATATTTTGTGGTGGGGTTGCACAAAAGGTCTCGAATGGGAGGAAAGACTTGGATCAATAGAAGCCCGTTGCAAGCACATTTGAGTGAGATTGTTTCTGCTTGTGGACCAGGGAGTCCAAGACTTGTGTCAGGGACTTCGCCTGCATTATGCTCAAGAGGGAAATAGGTGAGCCTTCTTCCCACTGAATATGTGGTTGCGCTGAGGATGCCGAGAACATTTTGTGTTGACCTCTGAGCTTGGATAGTCTTGAGATAAGGGTCTGAAATCAGGGTCTTCCACTTTTTGCTGGTCAACATGAATCGACCCAGAGCTTTTGCAGGCAAGCGTGAAAGAATTTCATGTAGAAGATGGTCATCCAACGTCGCCGCCTCAACCATAAGCTTCTTCCCTAGAACAAAAAATACTCAAGTCAAAGAGCTAAGAAACATTGAGAAGCAATGAAAGATGCGAACATGCATATTTGTTTTTTTTTTTTACTATAGTTTCTTCATCCAAATATTTATTGCTGGTTAGATTTATAAGAGGTCTTCCTATCATGTGATCTATTCCTATATGTGATATTTTAGCTATCATTTCTTCAACATAGATGTTTGGGGACATTGTATCAGATAGTAGTCGGTACGATGTACATCTCCGGATACGAAGAAGTACCGAAAAAAAAAAAAGAGAGAGAGAGAACAATTTTTAGACTTGCCAAGTTGCCAAGATAAAAAGCTAACTCAAGGGAACTACTACAAGTGTCCAAAACATAACCAGTTATGTATCTGATCAAAGTAATCATGTCATTAGAAAAAGAAATTAGTGACCACAATTGAAAAGACCATTATGCCATTCTCAAAAATTGATTCTTTCAAATATGGTGTGCAAGACATAATATCTTTTGGAATTTTCACAGGATGAGAGGTAAGAAAGCCATCCAGCGGCAGGCAGCAGCCAAGGAGTTGGAGCAAAGTATTCATTTGATCAAAGCACTGGCTGCCCTCCAAGAGGATCCATCCTTCACTCTTCCCAAGATGAAAGTAAAGATTTCTCAATCACAGATGGAGGATCGCATGGAAGAATAATGATAATTCAGGCAATCCTCTCACATAGAGGCATAGAAAACTCAATTCAACATCTTTTTATGCTGTGGTTAATATAGTAATGGTGCCTGTGGTTAGTAAAACGTGGTCCATGATAAGAAGGAACAGAGATGGATTGACTCACTTGGCTGAAATTATGTGTCTCTTCTGAGTTGCCTCTGTGTGCTCGCTAAGCACTTCTTATTTTAATTTTTCTTTGAGAAATCTGTTTCTTTTGCATCCAAACCTGAATTCGTTTCTAAACTTGTTTGCAAATTTTTGCAACTAAATTGTAGATTGTCATTGAACTATCTAGGAGTTGCCAGCGTGAAACTAGCATTTGACATGATTACGATCATGATTTTAGTAATGCTGTTATACAAGAGTCTTGTACACCAAGTTTGAAAGAATCAATTTTTGAGAATGGCATAATGGTCTTTTCAATTGTGGTCACTACGTTCTTTTTCTAATGACATGATTACTTTGAACAGATACATAACTGGTTATGTTTTGGACACTTGTAGTAGTTCCCTTGAGTTAGCTTTTTATCTTGGCAACTAGGCAAGTCTAAAAATTATTTTGCACATTCATCTGCCAAATCGAATGAATTAAATAGCTCGTATTTTTATTGTTTTCCAATTTGTTGGCGAATTTCTTTTTTCGACATCAAATATTTGATTTTTAGGGTGGTTGAAAATGTTCCATTGAACAAACAACGATACTTTAATTTTTCTAAGTTAGGACTTACTTCAAGTTTCAATAATTGGAAGAAATCAGATTTGCTTCACTTTGTGCTAATCAGTAAGCTGGTTCAAACAAAGGATGTTCATAAAATAAAAGATCAACATGTCCGAATAGGTGCTGGAGCAGCACATTACTGAAGATCATGATATTTAACATGTCTCAAGTAGTACTAATCGATGCAGTTCTTAACACGTTTCAGGAGTTCTTTGGAAATTGATGTGGAAGCCATCACAAAAACTTTGAAGTTGTTCTGGCGAAGGAAGCACCATGTTATAAATTGGCTTTTGAAGGGATTTTGATAAATCACATATTGGTCTGACAAATCAAATTAAGTAGAAGTACAAATTTCACTCTCTCATAATTTCATGTTTTCACAGTTTTTGAAAAATTTCTTTGCTCGATTTCAGATTATTTGATCTTTAGGGTGGTCCGATTTGTCAAGTGATCAAACCATGATAGTTTTAGAGTTAGGACTCCATAGTGGTTACTCAAGTTTTGTTAACTGGGGAAAAAAAAAGATTTGCTGCAGTTTCTGCTAATGAGTAAGCTGGGCTGATGAGCCAACCATATATTCCACTCAAGCCATGACCATCTCTGCAGCTTCCAACAACATGCAGCAGTAAGAGAGGCAGATTTTTCCCATATCAGATTTTATACATAAATTGTATGAACTCTCATAGGAATTGTAATTTGTTCTTTGTCTGCATAGAATAAACTTGCCTTCGATCAAAAAGAAAAACAAAAGAAAAAAAAAAAAGCAACACAAAGGAGAGAAGCCTACAGAGGACTGAAGAACAAGGGAGGGCTAAAGATATCTAAACAGTGTTTCTTTTGCTTTAAAAAAATAGAGAAAATTACAGAAAAATAGAGAAATTTACCAAAAAAACAAATAGAGAAAAGGGTGTTTGAAGGAGATAGACAAAGAGCAGGCAAAAATCGTACCTGCCGAGGAGGAGAAGGTGCACACAGGGGTCATCGGCGTAAAGATTTGTTTTCTTTTCTTTTTTTTTTTTACAGGGAGGAACGTATTTATAGGGAACGTAGTGTTAACGTAGAATCCTAATCCTTGACAGACTCGAACCAATCATTCATGTGCTGTTTTTGGGAAGTTTTCTTTTCTTTTTTTTTTTTTTTTCCACGGATGACCTCATAGATGCATCCAAATCCTTCCAAAATTTGAACGGATCCTCTACAGCCCTATTTTTGGTAGATTTTTTCTTTTTTCTTTTCTCTTTTTCTCTTGCTTTATGATTCCACCGCCCTTCCCACCACCGGCGGAGACGAGCTGGAAGAGAGAGAATGAACAGAGACGGGGAAGAGAGAGCAGAACAGCTAGGGTTTTTTTGGGTTGGCCCGAACCTAGCTCGAAATTTATTAGCCCAGGTTTTAGACTCGAACCCAACCCAAAAAGTCTCAAGCCTGACCCTAAGCCAGACCCAAACCTTGCCCGAACTCAGTTAGCTCAACCAATAAGTCACAGGCTTCAGTTATTGCTGGCTGCCATGGTCATTAGCTTTCTGTATTTAGAATTATAACATGAATATGTCGCACATCAGGAGCCAGTGGATTGTGTGGGCAATCATATAATTGTCTAAATTCTCCTCTCTATTGGAAAAGACAATGAGGAGGAGGACAAAAATGTTATTGACACTAATGTGATGGAGAAGTGCATGCCAATGGAGCAAGACAGCAATGAGCCCACCACATCACACTTCCAGAATAATAAGTCACATAAGGGATTTTAAGTTGAACCAAGGTCTTGTTGGTTGCTTGTATTCAAATAGTACAAACCAAGGTCTTGTTGCTTGCTTGTAGTCAAATAGGAAAGGGAGATGCGGGAATGTTCGTACATGCTGCCTAGTCTCATTGTTTGACAGAGCGGATCCAAGATATCTACTTCCATTTGTCAATATTTGTTCATACTGAAATTAGAGGTGAATAAAAATCATATTTTTGGTGATTGTTTCTAAGAACACATTCTTGACGTCAAAATTTCGTGATCCTAATGAAATGTTGAAGGGAGTTAAGATTTTTTTTTCTCAAAAAACTAGTCTCCAAAATCCATCTATAAAACTAGGCTCACTGAACCCAGCGCAGAGGAGAAGTATATATGAAATGAGAATGTATAAAACATCTAGAGAATCTCCTAGGTTCTCAGCATGTTAAAAAGCAAAGAGGATCCCCACAAACAATGAAAAAATACGACTCTATCTACAACTCTTTCATGGCAATCTAGATGACTGATCATTCTGAGAGTCCCTGGGAACAAAAGCAGGAAGTTGGCGAGACCCCCTTGACCTGTCAATCCAACCCTGCCTCGGATTCGAAGCACCAATGTTTCTAAAGCTCCTTGATGTGGTTTCCTTTATGAGAGGACCACCAAAGAATATAGACTGCTCCATACACAGAAGCTCAGTGCGAGCACCCTGAGAAAAGACCCTGGAGTACTCTGAGAGGGTATATAGTTCGTAACTGAAATCAAAATAGAAATGAGAATCGGAATGGCTTGGAATCGGAATCGGAATAATTAAATCCTCCGAAGCATTTGGTTCATGACCGGAATCGAAATCAGAATCGAATTGGAATAGAAATTTGAATCCATAGAGGAGAGTAGGGATTGAGTTTTATATAGATTGAGTCATTCCCATTCCACTCTCGAATCGAAATCGGAATAGGACTCCTCCCAACCAAACGGTTGGAATGGGAGTCACCAATTCTAATTTCGATTCCAGACCCCTACTCCCCCAACCAAACACCCCCTGAGAGGACACAAAACGACCAGCTTCAGGATCCCAGTAAGGATAGATTTCGGGGTCCTCCCTGCTTGCCCTGCTCGGTGGGTAAGATGTCTTCAGAGGTGAAGACTTCACAGTACCCAACCAGTTTTCTCTATGAAAGCCAACATCAGCGCTTCCAGTGCTGCTTCTGCTGCTTACATTCCCGCTTGAGCATCGATCAGCATCATTTTGGGTGCGGGAACTGATGGGCTTCAAAACTGATGATGAGGCTCTAGCTTTGGCTGCAGCTCGTATGGCCTCATTAGAATCCAACATTTTTCCTTGTAAAATCATTTTCAAGCAAAAATTTACTTAAAAAAAATATCATGCTCCAGGTGCTTGTTTTAATCTATACAAGATTTTATTTAATTTGAAAACATGATTTAGAAAAGTATGACTTTCAAAATCAAAAGGTTGTTCAACATACACCTCCTCTACAATATATCTATTCCAAATATATTTTTAATATCTATTTGATAAAATTTGAAATCCATATAGAAAATATATGTAAGTAGTAATTTAATAGCTTCTAATCTAGCAACTGGAGGAAAAGTTTCATCAAGATCAATTTTTCTTCTTGAATATAGTCTTTTGCAAGTACTTTAGCACTATTTCTTCTAACTACTCCATTTTCATCTAATTTATTTCCATATATCTATTTAGTTTTAATTATAAGATGATCTAAAGGTCTACTCACTAAGGTCCAAACTTTATTTCTTTCAAATTGATTTAATTCATCTTATATTACCATAATCTAAGTTGGAAATTTTTCAGTTTTTTCAATAGATTTGGATTCTATTTGAGAAACAAAATCCAAATGATTCTCAATATTTCTTAAGGATGATCGAGTTCTTATTCTTAGAATGGATCACCATGATAAGGTCTTTTGAATGTCCATAGGCATACCTCCACTTTTTGGATAAGTTCTCATGATGTCCTTGAGCTTCTTTATGATTTTTTTCATCATCCTCCTTATTACCTTTTTCATCATTTTGTGTCGAAACTTCTTTCAAGATTAGATCTTCCATTTCTTTATTTAGAGTTCATCAATCATCATCAATAATATATTTTTTTCTCGAAGAAAAATCACTAATTTCATCTAATACAATATGAATACGTTCTTCGGCAATCAAGATTCTTTTGTTGAAGACTCTATATGCCTCACGAGATGAAGAGTACCCCAAAAAGATTCTTTCATACGACATAACATCAAATTTACTAATTTTATCTTTTTCATTATTTAAAATAAAACATCGATAACTAAAAATATAAAATAGTTAATATTTGATTTTCTTTCTTTCTAAAGCTCATAAAAGATTTTCTTTAAAATTAGATGGATCAAAGCATGATTCAAAATATAATATGCTGTGTTAATTACTTTCACCTAAAAATATCTTGGAAGATTGTTTTTATATAATATGGTATGGATCCTTCCTTCTAAAGTTCTTTTCTTTCATTACACTATTTTGTTGAGGTGTCCTAGATAAAAAAAATTATGATCAATTTCTTTTTTATTACAAAAGCTTTCAAATTATTGATTTCAAATTTGGTTCCATGATCACTTCTTATATAAACTAAAATAGAGTTCTTTTCATTTAAATTTTTTGATAAAACTTTTAAAATATAGAAAAAATTTTATCTTTTTGTACCAAAAGAAAAATCCAAGTAAACCAAGAGAAATCATCAACAATCACAAGTCTTTATTTTTTCCTCATAGGCTTGTGGTACTAGTGGGTCCAAATAAATTCATGTGAACCAATTCTAGAGGTCTAGAAGTTAAAATAATATTTTTCAATTTGAAAGAGCTTCTAGTTTGCTTTCTAAGTTGATATGCATCGCAAATCTTGTTCTTTTCAAAATTTATTTTTGGTAATCTTTTGACAAGATACTTTTTGATAAGTCTCAAAATCAAATCTATGCTAGCATGATCTAATCTATGATGCTACAACTAATTAATCTCAATAATTTTGACATCTATTACAACTAATATTAACTATTCTTTATAAAAAGATCATCAAGATCAACCACATAGATATTTTCATGTCTATGTCCGATGAGCATAATGCCATTGTCATTAGGATTAGAAATAATGCACATTAATAATTCAAATATAACTTTAAAACTTTTATCACATAATTGATAAATACTTAGAAAATTATATTTCAATTTATGTACAAGTAAATATTTTCAATATAGGCAGAGGGAGTGATACTTATGTTACCAATCTCAATGATGTGTGTTAGGAAAATCTTGACTGCACCTATCAAAAATTTTTGAATCTTCTGCATGTACCTGAGGAGATCTATGATAGATCTAGACTCTCTAAAGGTAGTGGACACCGATCCACTAACTAGATCTATGATGGGGTGCCTCCTTCCTAGGGCTTGAGGGAGGTGCCCCCCTTTCTCTAGGGATTCTTCAAGAAACCTAGGGCGGCAATACCAGAGAAAGAGAGAAGAAAGTTTGAAGGAGAAAAGATATGTATTTCACTATAACTTGAAATTCTAATACAATCTATGTATATATATACATAGCCAATAGGCCTGACCAAAAACTCCCCTGACTGAACCCATATATGAAAGCACTCATCGAGTCCATATACATCCATGTCTCACATATTCTCATCCCTTGGACTTAATCCTAGTCCAAACACTGAGTTAGCCCCTTTAAAACCTATCAAACTAGGCCTTACGACCCTTGGATCAAAATTCAATCATAGACTCAAACAGAAAATCCATGCTGCTCTATCCGCGACATTGAGTCGGCTCAGTCTTAGACTGAGTCAACTAACATGAGACTTAGTCGACTCAAACTGACACTGAATCGACTATCCTGCATATCATACCAATTTTTTTGATAAGTTTATCTTCTATTTTTTTGAGACATGTCGACCCAGTCTAGGATGGGTTGATCCCCTACGACTTAGTCGATCCAGTCTCAGTCTGAGCTGACTAACATCCTGAATCTACTTATTCCTTCGCAGCTTCAGCCCTGGCTCTAATTTTTTGCTCTATCTTGTGTCTCCAGGTATTTGCAGCTCCAACCATACCCCACGAAGTCCTCATCGCTTGAACCTCAAGTCCGTGGAGAGTTATGTATCACCTTCATCCTGGACCACTCCTGTCCTAGCCCTAAGATCCAAACCAATCCTAGCCTCCCGGAGCCAACACCCTGACTCCTTCTATGGCCTCTTAAGGCTTGAGAGCACCATACAAACTCCTACAATCTCTACCTTGGTGCATCTAAGCCTTGGCAAATCTGGTAATATTCTCCTGCATGCTCTCACTATCACTGCATGTCCTGACAGTCCCTTTTGTGAACATCCATTCCACTGCCAACCCTCTTCAGCTTCTGTATGCCCTTAGAGATCCTTTGGGATGACCGCCTCCATAACTAAAGATCCTAGCTTGCTCTTCGATACTACTTTGAAAATTATAGACTTCCTTCTGCTAAGCAACCGCATCATCTATCCTGGACTTTCCTGAAGAAAACTATAGTGTTCCTAAACGTCACTTGCTGTACCTGATGCACCTAACACGATCTCCTTAGAGCCAATGCCACTTGGAACTTATGCCAAATCCCTCTCCACCTATGAAGCCACCACTGTCCGGTGCTCTACCTAAATTTGAAGTCCATCTGATGCCACAGAAGACAACTCTGTAATCGAGTCATCCGAGGTAAACCACCTAATGCTGCACTGCTGGGCCTGTCGTTGCACCTCGATCACCATCGCTGCCCCTTTGGATCCTCCACACTCCACGAGCCCCTCCAAAGCTATCTTGGATACACTGCATCCTGCAGGCTCCTTCAAAATCTAAGAGCTCATCCAACTCTTCACCTTCGGCGATTGAATCCTAGAAAATTCCACCCTAGCTATTATTCTCTTCTGCTCCTGTAGAAGATAAAATCTGATCCAAGACCAACCATCCAGCCCTGTCTTGTTGGACCTCCACCATCGCTGCTTCCATTTCAGATACCTCTGCACCCCGCGGGAACCTCTGGAACCATCAAAGGACCTCCTCCCTTTGAACCTACTGTGATGCTCCATGGATCAACCATCTCCACCCCCCCAAGGCTTTGCAAACCATTGTTCTAGTCGAACCATTGAATGCATCCCTGATACTTCCCCACCTTCCTACACCTGAAGGTTGCAATCGCTTCTTCAGCTTCTCTCAACCATTACCCCTTGGGTGAACTCTCCTCATCTACCAAACTGCCCCCATGCTGCCCTTCTCCCTAGAGATCCTTATCATCTAACTGCCATACATCCTGATCTTTCCACCAAGACTGCCCCCAACCAAAGTTGCATTAGCAAATTATGTATCCAAACCTTCCACCCTAGAAAACATTCCTTCCCGTCAATCCTCTCAGCCTCTACCTTCAACCCGCTGCTTTCGATTGGCCTAACCACTGCAAAAATGAAAGTAGATATGAGACATACTGTGGAACAGGTGTGCAAATTTCTTATTTCACCTTGTATGACTTCTCCTTCTCTTTCATGCAACACTAGACTCTGATACTAATTGTTAGAAAAATCTTGACTACATCTGTCAGGAACCCTTGGATCTGCTGCATGTACCTGAGGAGATCTATGACAGATCCGGACTCTTTGAAGGCAACAAACACCGATCCACTACCTAGATCTGTGATGGGGCACCTCCATCCTAGGGCTTGAGGGAGGCACCCCACTTTCTTTAGGGATTCTTCAAGGAACCTAGGGCGACAACACTAGAAAAAGAGAGAAGAGAGATTGAGAGAGAAAAGATCTATATTCCACTATATCTTGAAATCCTAATATAACCTATGTATATATATACATAGCCAATAGACCCGACCAAAAACTCTCTTGGCTAAACCTATACAAGGAAGTACTAATCGAGCTCATGTACACCCATGTCTCACAAGCTCTCATCCCTTAAACTTAATCCTGGTCCAAACCCTGAGTTAGCCCCCTTAAAACCTATCAAATCAGGCTTTAAGATCCTAGGATCAAAATTCAATCCTAGCCCAAAAAGAAAATCCATGCTGCTCTGCCTGTGACACTGAGTTGACTCAATCTCAGACTGAGTCGACTAACCTAAGATTTAGTTGACTCAAACTGACACTAAGTCAACTAACCTGCGTACCATGTCAGTTTTTTCAAAAAGTTTATCTTTTATTTTTTTGAGACATAGTCGATCCAAACTGAGACTGGATCAACCCATCTGTGACTGAGTCGATCCAATCTCAGTCTGAGCCAACTAACACCCTAAATCTACTTGATCCTCTACAGCTTCAGTCCTGACTCTGATTTCTTACTCCATCATGTATCTCCAGATATTCGGAGCCCCAACCATATCTCTCAAAGTCCTCATCACCTAAACCTCGAGCCCATAGAGAGCTATGCACCACCTCCACCCAAGGACCACTTCTGTCTTAGCCTTAAGATCCAAACCGATCCTAGCCTCCTGGAGCAAACACCCTGACTCCTTCTGTAGCCTTTCAAGGCTTGGGAGCACCACACCAACTCCTACAATGTATTCTTTGTCATTATTGTCAAAGGTCATCACTGCTCCTTTCTTTGCTTTAAAGATAATAAATTGTATTTTATCACCCATCATATGCCGTGAATAGCCACTATCAAGATATTATTTTTTTTTCTTTTATTGGCTACAAGACCCATCTATAAGAAAAAGCTAAGTTGTAATTTTAGGTATTCAAGCTTTGTTGGATTCTTTGAGGTTAGTTACAGTAGTTCGTTTTGGAATCCAAATTTTTTTAACCTTATTGTTATCCAACTTTCTAAAGTCACAAGAGTATGCTTTATATTCTAATTCATGACAATAATAACAAGAAATATTTGAAGATGCCTTGGATGAAGAATTAATAAAAAATTCTTCAAAAATTTCTATTTCTTATGGGGGTTAAAATCAAGTCCAGCTTTATTAAAAAAAGCTCTTTGACTACTTAAAATATATATAATTTTTTAGAACTACAACTGAAGTTATCAACAATGGATTTTAATTTTTCAAATTTTGATTTTCTTTCAGCAAAAGATCCATTTCTTTTAGAAGATTCTCCTTTTCTTTAGTCAAAGCATATTGTATTTTTTAAGTTCCTTAGTTTTCAACCCAAGTTTTTTTAATTCATCCAAAAGATCATAAAATTATCATACAACTTATCAAAAGTATATTCAAACTTTGTTTTAGAAGTTACTTTTCTTCTTGTGCCATGAGATATAGTTTAGCCTTCTATTGAGTTTCCTTATTAAAGCTCGAATCATCACTATTGCTTCAAGTGGTGAACATTGCTTTTTTTTTTTTATCTTCTTTATAGATTTTTTTAGGAATGAAAAGTGAATTTTAAAATACCCAAACTTTTTGCATTCAAATATATAAGCTGCTCCTTTTGCTTCTCATTCTTCTTGCTTGGCTCACCCTTTAAAAAAGGCTTTCTTTTAAAATTTTGTTTCTTTTTTCTCATAAACCTTTTGAATTATCGGATAATGAGAGCCATATCATCATCTTCTTCTCCCTCTTTCGATTCTTCACTATCTTCCTCATTTGAACAGTAGATTTGAGGGCTATAGGTTTCCTTTTCTTAGCTTACTTGTCACTATTATGCTTTATGGTGAACTTATGAGTTACGAGAGAACCAAAAAATTTTCTAAGGATAGAGCATTGAGGTCCTTGGTTTCTTGAATAACTGTAATTTTTACCTCCTAAGCTCTTGAAAATGATTTGAGGATTTTTTATACAAGTTCATTATTAAAATAAGATTTTTTTAAGCTCTTAAGATCATTAATAATATCTGTGAACTTAGTAAATATATGAGTAATTCACTCATTTTGTTCCATCTTAAGTAATTCACATTTATGAACAAGCATATTAACTTTAGATTCTTTTATTTAGTTGGTACCCTCATGGGTAACCTCTAATCTATCTCATATTTTTTTAGCAGAAATACAAATAGAAATCCTATTGAATTCATTAGCATCCAAATAATAATAAAGAACATTCATAGTTTTAGCATTCAATTGAACCACTCTTTTATCTAAGTCATCCTAATCCTTCTTCGATTTGGGTGCGACAATCACATCTATTATAATTGTGTGTGTGGGCCATTGATTATAACACTCTAAAAATTAGAATCAAATGCTTGAATAAATATGTGGATGCATGCTTTCCAAAAAATATAATTTGTGCTATTAAATAAAGATGGTCTACCTATGGATTGCCCTTCGATAAGAAATGTATCAATTTGGACTGCCATTTGATCTTTGACTCTTGTTCATTAGATCAAATTGAATTGAGTACCAAGGTCTAATACCACTTGTTGCCCAGAGATACAATATAAAAGGGAGATGAATTGGGTTTTTTCAAAAATTTAAACCTTGCTGTGCATAAATTTTAGAGTACATGAAGTATGGTGAGAGAATACTAAATGAAGGATGCTGAAACAAATAAGCAAATAGAAAGCAATGCAAATAAATAAGAAGCCACATACAAACACAAGAATTGATAGTGGTTCGATGTCAATCTTAGCACCTACGTCCACTCTCTAAGACTTTCTTGAGAATTTCACTATAATCTCTACATAGATTATAGTAAAAGATTATTTTTCGGACTCACAATCAAAATCTGATGAATTTTTTCATAAAAATTAACTAAAACTACTTTTCAAAGTCTCTTATAGGCTTTCTCAACAAACTCAATCTAATTCCAAGCTTGGATAAGCCTTTTTCAAATTTTTAATCCTAATTGAAATTTGCTTATAGTAGAAAATAAGAAATACAATTGTAAACACAATAAAATTACTAAAAGAGTAAATAAAAGTTGATGAAGCTTTTAGAGAATCAGTCGAAGAAGCACTACAATCAATTCTCAGAAGAACTCTTTGAATGCTTCAAAATCTTTAAGAAATTGATTGCTTTTAGCTCTCTTGAATGCTCAATAAATGTTCTTGAGCTCTCATTTGATTTTTCTTTATTTTTTTTTCTTTCTCTCTTCGCTTAATTAAGTTTGGAAGCCTTTAACTCCTCCAAAAAGGCTAAACTAGCCATTTCTAATCATTGGGGATCAAAAATAGCTATTGGAAACTATTTGAAAAAATCTGAAATTTTTGTAGAACTAACCATTTTGTTGTCAGCTGCTATCGAGTCTACTTGAGGTCAAATAAAGATCGACTTGAGTAATTATGAGTCAACTCATAGTTAATAGGTGTCAGCTCGAAGATTGTTTTATAAAAATACTTCTCTATCTTTTTTGAGAGAGTTGGCTTATAGTTAAGTAGGAGTCGGCTTGAGATTTGATACTGAAACTTTTGCATTCTATCTAATTGAGAGAGTCGACTCATAGTCAAGTAGGGGTTAACTCCTAATATATGCCATTTGAAAAATGCATGCAAAAGATGACTCTTTTAGATCTAAGGATCGACTCTTAGTTTCTTTTTCATAATTTTTCATGATGTGGCTTTATCCAATCATCCTCTTTTGCTCGTAAAACTTACTAAATAATACATACTTCCCAAAAATGATTTTAGGTTCCTGAAATTATCTATACAAGAACTTCGACAACTTTTTGGTATCAAAAAAAATATTAAAATATTTTGCATTCATCAAAATCAATATTTGTGTCAATACTAGTAACTTACAAGAAGTTTTATACTGGCAATGCCAAAACTGATTTCACGAGCATCCATGACCCCCGTATCATTTCTTGCATATTGAGAAATGATGTTGATGAGGAAGTCTAGGTTTCACCATTGTTGTTGCAAAAATTTCAGAGCTCTCTTTGAATTATGAGACTAGTACGATATATCTAACCCCATTTTTTGGCCCATCCCCACTATTTTTAAACTTGGTGCATTTAGAAATATAGCAATAAAGTAGCATTTTTGTTGCATAAACTTTTATTAATTAATTTTCTTTGAACTTCATCCACAGTATCTTCTCTTTTAATAAACTATGATGAGTAATGATTCCTACAATAAAATACATGGTTAACCAAGACCCTAAGAGGGTTAGCAAGTATTCAATCAGTCAGTAAAAATTCCAACATTATCTTACTTTTCTTTCAAAAGTCCCCTAATGTGATCATATTTCATAGCAATATTCCAAAGTTTTCTAGGATGCTCATTGCTCATCATGATGTGAATGGTTGCCATATTATCACACTACAAAGCAATAGAATTTGTAGTAGAATTAATAAAAAGAATAAAATACATAAATCTTCTTATCCATCTTGTTTCTTTTCTAGCTTTAGAGATAGCCGGATATTCAAATTCTGTCCTAAATAAAGTAACATGAGTTTGTTTGCTAAATGATCAGAGCAATGACAATAACACCAATAGTAAAAAACCCAACCCTAGCAAATTTAGAATCAGTTCTATTAGATGCTCAATTAGCATCATTATGACATTCTAAAATAATAGAGTTATGATCAAACTAAATTATAATTCATAATATATGTCAAATATCTAAACCATCTATGAAATTTCCATCAATGATTAGAATTAGGATTATGAGTAAATCTACTAAGCAGATCAATAGCATAAGCAATTCAGGTCTAGTATTATTCACAACAAATTTAAACTTCCAATAGTATTAACAATTGTTTTTGATGTATAGCATTAATGGTGTTATGAATTAAATGATGATGAGAATCAATCGAAGTAGGACTAGTCTTATAGTCAAGATGTTCTAAATTTTTAATAACTTTTCAATATAACATGATGGAGTGAGAGTGCATATACAATTTTTCTTAATGACCTTTATTCTTAATATCATGTCAACATAGGAGCTAAATCTTTAATTTCATATTAGTACCAACGATAAGCAAAACATCAACATAAATAGCCAAAAGAACTTTATAAGTATTACTAACTTCACTAAAAACATACTTTTTGGCTTTATTACTTTTAAAATAAAATTTTCTTTTACTATTGCCTGGAGATTTGTTTAAGACCATAAAAAGACACATTCAATTTCTACACTTCATATTCTAGGCCCTCCTCAAAGTACCCCTCACATAGAGCTGATTCTGGGCTAGTGTTGGGTATATAAAATGTCAAATTTTAAGTAGACCAGCCTTAACCCTGACTAAAATGAATATAGTATAGTGTCAAGGCCCGTCTATGACGAGCTTTACCCTCCGCAGTAAATGAACATAAATTTCTAAGTTTAGTATTCCATCAAGAAAAAAATTTTTAACATCCACTTGGTATACTTCAAATCAATAAATTGAAATAATAGCAAGTAATAGTTTAATAAAACTCATTCTAGAAATGAGAAGAAAACTTTCAAAATAATCTAAGTCTTTCTTTACTTATAAGTGTTGACATCCAATCTGGCTCTATATTTATCTACCCAACTATTGACTTCATACTTCTTTAAAATCCACTTGCAATCAAAAATCATAGTACTGGGTGATAAATCCAATAATGTCCAAATATTATTTCATGTCATAGATTTTATCTCATCATTCATGGCCATAAGCTAGCATTGTGCGATGACTTACATTCAGAATATATTTTAGGATTTCATTTATTAGAAAATCAATATATCTGGCCCTAGGTCTTTTTAATCCCTTTTCTTTTATTACTTCTTAACAAAGGTTCATTATGAGATTCTAAATTTGACTATTCTTGATCAATTCTATTATATTTGTTACTTTCAATCTGAATTTGTTCTACAATATCTTGAGATTCTTCTATTCATTGGCTGCATCATTTCCTAGTTCCAAAGAACTAGCATCTTTTTTAGTTAGAATTTCAAAGAATTCAGCATGCATAGTTTCAAGTACAGAATTAGAACTCAAAAATCTATAAGTTTTACTATTTCTAGAATATCTAAGGAAAATGGATTTAATACCTTTAGAACCCAACTTAGGTCTGTTCTTTGATGAATGTTGTAGTGCTGTTCACAAGCAAGTCAATGATAGCTAAAAGAAACTCATCCTTTGGGCTAGCTTGTTCAGATCATGAAAATCAGTAAGTCGTAATAGATTTATTCTTCTTGATGACTAGGACAACATTCACCATCCAGTCAAGGTAAGTAATAACCTATAGAAATCCAACATGCAAATCATTACTTCCATCTTTAAAGCCAATTCTTGTTGTAGCTTTTTTAGTTTCCTCGAACTGGCCTAGGACCTGGTTTGATTAGGAGGCAATGTATTGCAATCTCTAGATGAAGGCCTGCATATGGGAATAAGACTAGGCACAGACATCTTGGTTTGCATGCAAGAATGTGATCAAATCCTTGCTTTGTTGAGGAGTTAATTTCTATCTTCATCAACCTAGGATATTTTGAGTGTCTAGGGTTGACTTCTGTAGCGTCTTCAATAATGTGGTCCTTTGGTTGCTCTTGATCCTTAACTAGCTGCATAAACTTTGAGTCTTCATCATTATGTTCTACCTCCATAAGATCAGAGGTCCTTGAGAGGGACCTCTTATTTTGAACCTATCAAGTATTATAGTACAACTACAAAATGAAGGGATGTAGAAGAAGAATCATATCATTTTTGGTGAATTTACAAATCCAATTTATGTGAAAATGGGAAATTCCTACATCTTAACTTCCCTGGATAAGTGGTGGACTATAAAAAGGAGAAAAGACAAAGAGCAAAATTTAAGATCAGTACATGATTCTTTAGTTACAACGGTTATCTAGAGCATATGGAAGGAGAGAAGCAAAAGAGTCTTCCAATTCCAAGCAAATGCCCCCATATTGGTGCTTAAGGAAGCTTTATTTTTATTTGAAAGTTGGACATCAATAACCTCCAAAACAAATAAGCCATAGTTCTTCGTGACACTAAAGGAAATACAAAGCACTGTAGACAAAATACTGGGGGTTCTAAGTGCAAGGTGAAGCTTGAAAAATATGTTTTCCACAACCACAAAAAAAGAAAGAGGAGATGAGCCTATGCAAATGCTTGTAACCTAAGCAAGTACTTTCTAGTAAATATTGCATGAGCAACATAAACTACTTATTCTGTATGTAATTCCTAAGCTGACATGTATGCATTGTTGGACCACATCCTCTAATGGTCCATAGCATGAACATTGTAAGTTCAACTTTTATCTTGCAATAAATTATCGGGTGGCATATGCCTCCTATTATCATCAAATCCAATTTATGAAGATGTTCTATTTGGGAAGAGAGAAAAGAATAAGAAAATGTGAAGCTTTTTGAAGAATTGCTTGGGGGAGGGGGGGTGTGCATGAAAATATTCCTCCCTAGCTAACCTTTATATTAATGGTTATATCACGAGTATTGCTTTAAGTACACTATCATTGTCCAAAACAATATTGTTCAAAATTTTAACTTAGGACATGTTTGGCTATTGTTGTGGGATTAGGCTAGAACTCTTATAAGATTTGTAGACTAAGCTATCCGTTTAAGGAATGACATTATATTAAGCACACTCCACCCAACCCAAATCCTATGGGGAGAAAAAAAAGACCTTCATAAGTCTTTTACATAAGGCATATTATACTCTTTATTTCTTTTCTATTTTTATTTTTACTATTTGTATATTATTTTGGTTGATTTTCAAATAGCTATCCAATATATTTTTATGTTTACATTCAACACTATTTAATAAAATTTATTTGCTTTTTTATAAATTTCTTAACTTAACAAGCATTGCAAAATGCTCATTTGTCAGTAGATTACATTGTAAATCTTTAAATCATAATTAATATGATATTATGATACCCACAATATACATTATTAGATGTGTTATATTTTCTATTATAATATCTTTAATTCTATTGAGTATCAATCATATTATTTATTGTTCATTTAGATCATAGTTATTGATATTGACTTAAATCAAATATACTATTTGCTATTATTTTATATCATAAATATCATGGTTGGTCCATTTTCAAAAATATTATTCATTTCCATCAGGCCAATCCTTCGATGCAAGAGCGGAATCACATTTCTTCAATTGAAGGAACGGTGATTCCGAATGAAATATTATTTTTCAATGGAGGGGCCAAAGCTGGAATTCTCTATTCCAATGCAGAATTATCTTAGTGAACCAAATTCAGCATAAGGTTATCTTTCCATATTAATCTTTTGATAGAACATTGTTGCACAATCATGGATTTTGATTAACTGGATTAGACAGATTCATTTCTTGATAGACACTTCAATTAGATGATCGGATGAAGGTGCACTAAACTAGACCTATGGTTCCATCAGTTACCAAATACCACAATAAAGGGAAAACAGGTGTCCTCTGTTCCTTTTGCATGGGGCTGGCTTTACATGGTCAAGGCCAATATAGTTTCAGCTAAAGATCTATTTCAGAGAGAACATGGTTAGAGACCTGTACTACATTATTTTCTCCTTGCTGCTGCTCAAACTTTGATAAAAGAAGAAATGAAAAACTTTTAGCTCTAATCTGAAAAGGTTTGTGCTACACCTCCTTGTATTTTGTATACCAAAGAAGTCTATCCACTACTGTCCAATCCACTCCTCACTGAGAATTACAAGTACAGTCATCAGAATTTTCAATTGTCTTCTTTTCTCAGGCATAAATCTATCATCTGAAACTAGATTAAATATACTCCCTATTTATGGCTTACATGAATATTTTTTTAAAAATATATAAATCAGATGAATCTTGATACCACATCTAGCTAGTAAATTTATCATCTCACTAGAAAACTATCATACTTGACCTATAGTGTGTATCACCGGCCCATAGGAACAATTTGAATATAACTCATTTAAGCTGGTTGCTATTTGCAGAACCTTTCCTCCCACTCACAATAAGGATTTCATTTCTTCTTGGAGTGGCCAAGAACACGTAAATGATATTGAAGAAAATTTTCCCATAATTGTGCTAGTAAAGTCCACATTTAAATTCAATGACAAACAAACAAAATGATGATGTCCCAAAATCTTTAGATCTATTGTCACAGATCCCAACCAAAAAGGAAAAGTAAAAATTATCTACTTTTAACTAAATGAAAAGATTGTACTCTATATGTTAAGTGGCAAGTATAGGAGTTTCATAGACTATCCCAGCATGTGGTTGATGTATGGGACAAAGTGACGGCAAACATCCATCCAAGATTTCAAGCTTCTTATCTCATCCCATTGCCTGCTACACATCCTGTAGACAACTAGCCCATACCGCACTTCGAAGATTTTCCATGTCAGGAGAACACATTTCCCACCATCACAAAGATCGGCACACTATCCAAGTAGCACCCGATTCTTTGTACTTCTATATGATGCTTGAGCTCCCATCTCCTACTTCCATAGTCTTTGAGCACCTAAATAAGTATGTTGCCCCTTTCAAACTTCACTAGATTCATGCGACCGGCAACAATCCCAAGCCAGGTGTTTGTGTACCATGAAAATAAACAGGCTTTAACTCCTCCGGCAATGCCAAATTGTAGGCCACTTCTTGCTCCATATTGAATGCAAGAATGTCTTCCCTTTCCCTCAACCAATGTAGTGCACCATTGAAGAAAATAGAGACAGCCGAATTGAGAAGGTGCTTACTAGTGCAAGGTATGGTTGCATTTGATAATCTCCATGTATTAGCCCCAAAAGAGCACACATAGAATCTATAGAATCCATTTTGAACATTCTGAATCACCCTTTGAGTAGCAACCACTTTGAAATTGGTAGCGGATATGGCTGGATCAAAGGCTAGTCCAAACTTGGTGTCATGGTAGTAGATTTCCAAGTCAGGAAGCTGCCTCAAATATTTGGTGGTGGGGTTGCAAACAAGGATGCAGTCAGGACCAAAGGTTTTGATTAATAGAAGCCCACTGCAAGCACCTTTGACTGAAATTCTTCCTCTTTGTGGACTAGGGAGTCCAAGGCTTGTGTCAGGGCATTCGTAGGCATTATGCTCAAGAGGGAAATAGACGAGCCTTTGTGATAGCCCAACCAAATTCAGCCACAAAAGCCCAAAACGAAAAAAAAAAAAAAAGGAAAAACAGGGGATTCAAACCGGGAAGAAGACTCCCGATAGGAGTCTTCTTCTCCGGCGAGTCCCGGGCAAATTAGGACTCCTAGGACCCCTCGGAGTCCTAGGGTTCTCTATAAGAAGACCCCCTCCCTCTTGAGACCGATCATTGGCCTCCTCCCTCTCTCCTTCTCTCCGATTTCCTCGAATTAGAGCCGCGGACACCGTCCGATTTCTCGCCGTAATTGCTCGCCGGCGAGGTCTCCGGAGGCTGAGGTGAGTCTCTTCTTCTTCCCCTCCTTCTTCTCCTTCCTTCCATGCTCCTGTGCACGGCTGTCGGCGACGAGTATCGCCGATCTTTCGGTCGGGAAAGATGCCCTGTTTTTGGGCCTTTTTCCTTGGATTTTCCGGCACCGACGATCGGAAGTGATCGCCGGCCATGTCTCCTCCGTGACCAGGGGAGTGGCCCCCGTCGGCCGCCGGCCTCCACCGCGGCGACCGTGGCCCGAACGGCCGGTCAAGGCCGGAGGACTATCGTCCTCTGTTCTGGCACGGGAAGAACCAAGAGAAAAAGAAAAAGAAGAAAAAGAAAAGAGAAAGAAGGAAAAAGAGAAAAAAAAGAAAAGAAAAGAAAAAAAAAAGAAGAAAAAGAAGAAAAAGAAAAGAAGAAAAAGAAAAGAAAAGAAAAGAAAAGAAAATAATAATAATAATAATAATAATAAAATATATATATATATATATGAACAAATAAGTAAGTAAATAAATAAATAAATAAATAAATAAAAATTGAAATTGATGAGAGAGAGAGTTTTCTCTCTTTTTCAGTCTGAACCCTGATTTTTCTCTCTAAAATTGGACTTTCTCTCTCTACTTTCTCTCTCTAGAATTTTCTCTCTCTAGGATGTTTCACTCTCTTGATGGATTCCTCTCTCTCTAAAGTTATCCTTCTAGGATTAGCATAGGGGAAGGCTTCATCTGATGATTCTGATCGAGTTTAGAGACGAGTCTGATTTTAAGCGAGATTTTAATTTTGAAATTTGTTAGATTTAATTTTGAATTAAATTAATATAAAAAATATAATTTTGGATAATAGGTATGGAAGAATCTCCTAGAAGTTAGTCGATCTATTCGTTCAGTGCTCCGTGAAAGGTAAGTAATGAATCATCTTCTCGAGATATTTCATATTTATTCTGAAAATAAATAATTATTCTCTGAAATTATGCATGATTTATGGAATTATATTTTGAAAGAAAAGTGCTTTTGAAATGTTATGGTATATCGATTTATGCACATGTTTAGTGAAAGATTATGATATATATTGTGGTACTAAGTATTTTGATATAGATCGAATTTATGCTCTCAGCCTAACTATGTTTCAGTGGGCCCCGCCAATGGGGATTATACGTTGGTATTTTGTGGACCCTGCCAGTGGGGGTTGTGCGCTGGTATTTGTGGACCCTGCCAGTGGGGGTTGTGCGCTGGTATTTCTGGACCCTGCCAGTGGGGGTTGTGCGCTGGTATCATGTGGACCCCGCAATGGGGGTTAAACGTTGGTCATAGTCAAGGCTGTTGAGTTACGAGTATTTTGAATCGAATCGGATTTATGATTATATTATATGTGAATATTTGAAAATATTTGATTTGTATTAAATCAGTATGAAATATACTCCTATGTTTATTTGCAGCATTATTCTTGAAAATTATATAATATCTGAATTATCTAGTTGAGATATTTGTTACTTACTGGGCTGTCTAGCTCATTACCTTTCTTTCTATTTTTTTCAGATTCAGATAATTAATTTCGAACGTGGGAAGAAATATTGGGACAGAGCTTTTAGAGGCGAGATTTAGCATTGTCAACTTCATTGAACTTAGATCTATTATTTTATTTTTAGTAAAATTTTATTGGATGTAAGATATTTGATTTAATTACTTGAATTACAGTTGAATAATAATTATTTAAATTTATTCCGCTGTGATGCATTGATATCGTGATGAGATGCCTTGCATGCTTATGGAGAGAGTTCTTCATAAGTATGCGGCGGTTGCCATGACCCTCGATTCACAATCTCGGATCGGGGGCGTGACAGCCTTCTTCCCTTTAAACATGAGGTTGTGCTGAGGATGCCGAGAATATTTTGTGTTGACCTCTGAGCTTGGATAGTCTTGAGATAAGGGTCTGAAATTAGAGCCTCCCACTTTTTACTGGTCAATACGAATCGACCCAGAGCTTTTGCAGGCAAGCATGAAAGGATTTCATGTACAAGATAGTCATCCAACATCATTACCTCGCCCATGAGCTTCTTCCCTAGAACAAAAAATACTCAAATTGAAGAGCTAAGACACATTAAGAAGTAATAAAAGATGTGAACATGAATTATTTCTTTTTTTATTGTAGTTTCTTTATCCAAATCTTTATTACAAGCCAGATTTATAAAATGTCTTCCTATCATGTGAGCTATTCCTATATGTGATATTTTAGCTACCATTTCTTCAACAGTGGTGTTTGAAGACATTGTCTCAGATAGTGGCCTGCATGATGTAAATCTTTTGGACACGAAGAAGTACCAAAAAAAAAAAATCATAAACTTAAGTTACTTTGGACAAGGAAACACTATATTATGAATTGGTTTTTGGAGGGATGCTAATGAATTATACATTCATCTGCCAAATCCAATGAATTAAACAGCTCATAGTTTTATTGTTTTCCAAGTTGTTGGTGAATTTCTTTTTTTGACTTCTAACATTTGATCTTTACAGTGGTTGAAAATGTTCCATAGATCAAACTACGATAGCTATTTTGAGTTAGGACTGCTTCGGGCCCAGATCTTTGAGTCTGATGGTCGGAGGCGGCATGAAGCCCTGGTCGAGGTCGAAGAGGAATGGCGCAACCTTGACCGCAGTCTTGGTGGTCAGCAGGGCGGTGTCGACCGTGTCGAGTGGTGGGGGATGGGGGTCGAGCACCTGTCGGTGGAGAGGGGCGCATGAAGCAGGCCTTCCAAGCCCCAAGTCCGAGGGAGGCGACCCCCAAGAGGGCGAGGGTGGTGCTGAGATCATAGAAGGGAGTCCTCAATGAGTCCTGGTGGGTCTCTAGCATTGGAGAAGCTCTGCAGCAAGATCAAGGAGAAGCTGCTGGTGTTCGAAGGTTATGATTTTGGAGAGAAGTAGGTTTTAGTGAGAGCAAAAGAGATGTTGTGGCCAATCCCTTATTGCCTGTCATCGGTGAAGAACATCTACAAAATAAAATCCTCACAGATCAAAATTATGTCTGGTGGGGATCCTCCAATGCTTAACCATGAAGAACAAAACTAAAAAGAGAGAAAAAAATCTAAGGAAGAAGACAAGAGAACTCAACCTAAAGCTAAAGAGGGGCGAAAAAGAGGCCCTGGAGCTCCTAGTACTGGGGCGATCTTCCGGCAGAACCTTTCGCTACAGAGAGTAGTAACAAATGCAAAGTAAAAGTCTGGCTAAAAGTGACTCCGTATATATAGGATCCCTTAACGGTCCAGATGAAATCGATCAAATATAGATTTCATCAGATAATGACACATGGCAACATCTGGACCGATCATTGATCGGATGATTCGACGCACCTGCTTCCGATCGTGCCATCTCACCATTATCCACGTGAATAGCTCAAAGTCAATGATATTTTGACACATGGTCGAAATCTACTGGTCAAAATCAAATTGTCCGACATCGAATTATTTTTTTGAAACGACGGCTCAATGATGATTTCACTGCTATCGAAACAACAAAACAGTTGGAGATCTCTCATATTTCAAAAACTCATAAAGGCCAACAACTGAATCGAAGCTCGAAGCAACACGTGACGACTTTCTTCATCTAACATGACAGACCACATGATAATATACACGTCGGATCATCTTGGACTTGGGAGTGGGGGGCAACTGTTGGGACCATTCAATGGACCCCCGACTCCGACTCTACATCGGCCTTATAGATATAATACTCTGACTAACAATCAGTTTATCAACCGACAGTCGGCTATTATCAACCAGTAACGGACAACCTGGTTAACCTCCGACTGAAGACCATCGGCATATCAAAATTATCGATCGATGGTCATTCGGATCTCCAAAACTACCGACTTACTATTATTTCCGACATATAGTCGGCCTATCTTCTCAATACATCTAACCGTTATAAATGGTTATCGACTACATGTCACGATCATTAGTGGGTATAAACAACCCATTAACTCCATGATTATGATCCGATAATTTAGCATCATAAAAAGCGAGACTACATGCTCGACAGTTACATCAGAATCATCTATAAAAAAGAGGTAAATGAGTAGGATGGGTAAGATAATTTTGGATTGAGATTCTGTCATTTCAAATACTCTTATCTGCTGTTCATCACTCTCCACTGATTTAAGCATCGGAGGATCTTCATCGGACATAATTTCTGTCTGTGAGGACTTTATTTTGCAGGTGCTCTTCACCGACAACAGACGACAAGAGATTGGCCGCAATAGAGGATTTTGGGGAAATGGGGTAGCATTGGAGGAATTTTGAATGTGTTGGCAGAATCCATGGAGAGAAGAGTGAGATCGGAGGGGATGGGAGAGTGTATGGAGAGAGCATCGAGAGGGAGTTATGATCCGATAATTTAGCACCATAAAAAGCGAGTCTACGTGCTCGACAGTTACATCAGAATTATCTATAAAAAAGAGATAAATGAGTAGGATGGGTAAGGTAATTTTGGATTGAGATTCTGTCATTTCAAATACTCTTATCTGCTGTTCATCACTCTCCACTGATTTAAGCATCGGAGGATCTTCGTCGGACACAATTTCTGTCTGTGAGGACTTTATTTTGCAGGTGCTCTTCACCGACAACAGGCGACAAGAGATTGGCCGCAATAGAGGATTTTGGGGAAATGGGGTAGCATTGGAGGAATTTTGAATGTGTTGGCAGAATCCATGGAGAGAAGAGTGAGATCGGAGGGGATGGGAGAGTGTATGGAGAGAGCATCGAGAGGGAGTTAAACTGGAAGAGAGAAGTAAAGGAGTAGAGTTTTAGGTATTCATGTTTCGATCGAGAAGTTTAGGCCAAAATCATAGGAGAAATCAGAGATAAAATCAAAACATATCTGAATAATTTTGATCAACAATTGATGACCATTATATCAGCATCCTATGGAAGAAGAATACATGGAACTTCATCTCCATCTTCATTTTATATCTATCTCCTCAATAGAATAGGTGGCCCCTAAGAATGTAGAAGTATTTTCCTAAGAATATAGAAATTGAAATGCTTTTACGCCTTGGTTGGAAGTTTGGGGGAGAAAAAAAACATTAGTAAGGAGAGAAAAGAAAAAAAAAAGAAAATATATTTTTTTCTTCTTGATTGGGAGTTTACAGAAAGAAAAGAAAAGAATTTCTTCCCTTCTTGATTGGAAGCAAAGAAAAAAAAAGAAAGAAAATATTACAATCTTCTTTTACTATTATATCCTTTAAAAGAACTAATAAATTCAAGAAAATGATTAAGAAGAGATCTTATCTTTTAATTTTTTTCATCTTTCCTTTTGTTTTCATTAATTATTTCCATCCACAGGAGACTCAATCGGATAGAGGCTTAGGTGGGAGGCTTGAAATAAGCCTTTAGATTGAAATATAATATTAATTTTATTCTCCATTATTAAAAGGATAAGATAGAAATTATAAAAGATTCACTAACTCTTAATTTCTTTCTCTCCAAATCTATTCGATTTGGAGGAGAAAAAACTTATAGATTTGAGAAGATTTGTATTCCCTTTGTTTCTCTCCTTTTCTTTTTTTTTTTTATAAAAAAACTCTTAACTAAAAGAAAGTATTAATTTTCTCTCCCATTCTTTTCTTTTCTCCCCTATGCTTCTCTCTCAACCAAGATGTTAGAGTTTCTCCAGATAGATATATATAGGAGTGGAATAGGGACCTAGTCTAGTTAGTAATACTAATAGATCCTAAAATAATAATATGACTAAGATAATATCCGGTACATCACATAACTAAAATAATAAGGCTCAAAATAATAATATGATTATAGATAACTATGGGATCCTTAACCTTTCATTCAAACAATACCTTAGATAAAAAATTAATCCATGATCAATGGAAGCCCATTTTATGAGAATTTGTAACAATCTCCCACTTGGACAATATTAATTAAGACTTTTTTATTCAAAAAAATATATTGGTTATATATATAGTTCGAAAGCAACTCTTGGACTAAGTGCACCTTATGTGGTCACTTATACAAATTTCTTTAATAAATAACATCTTTAGTCGAAAACCGATCTGCTAAAACTATTAACATTGAATCACAATAGTCTTCATACCATTTATTGATACATGACCCCTCTATAGCTACAAATATTAGTAATATCACTTACTTGGATTTCAGTGATGTATTGTGTGCAATGCAAACTTTATTCCTATGTGATAAAAAACTATATAAAGCTCATCATCTATCTACTTTATTGTCTTAAAACCCCTTTATGCTTTCAAATGAAAGCTACAACAATTTTAAGCTTTTGTCATAATTTCATCATATATCTCAAGATGAGTCCTTTATATCTCAAAATGATTCATGATATCAATGATATCAATTACAACATAAGCAATATTTTTATAAGTAAGACTTTCATTCAAACAATATTTACAAACAACTATGTATGTATAAATGTAAATATAATATTTTAATATGAAAATAATAAAAAGATGATGTAAAATATTGCTCCCACTAACCAAGCACATTAAAATATTCAAATAAATAGTTCAATGTGGGTTGAGCCATTTAAGACCTTATCCCATTTTGTGCCAAAACCCATACTTCTTTAAAATGGGTTAGTTGCAGGTTGGATTGATGGGTAAGGTCATAAATTGCCACCCTTAGTTGCGCTTGCCAACAAACCAAATAGCACCACGAGGAATTATGTTTCACTTGAGTATGACAAAGCATTAGCATTATTTATTGTTAGATATATTCTAACCAAGGAGGAAAAAGATGAGGTAGGATAGATGTACCATCTTCAAAATGTTCTGATTTATGAGAGCAAGGATAAATTGCATGGAGATGGAACCAACCACAATCTTTCCACTCAAGCCTTCTGTTGAGGTTACGTGCCCAGCAGTACAGACCTTCCTCCCTCCACCAAACATGTGAGGTATTGTCCGCTCTGGGACAGCGTGTGCCCGCAACAGGGAACCACAATCGCTGCCCCTCACAGTTTTGCCCCGCAAAAGGTGCCTCACATGGGCAAGGGGGAGCCCGCACTACATAAGCAGTAAACTCTCTTGATTGTATCCGGTATGGGACTTTCGAGCTCGATGCTCCCGATGCCTACCCCATAACAGCCTCCCCCAGCAGGAGAGTGTACTGCTGCAGGTAAGGGATGGGTTCCCACAGACGGCGCCAATGTTGAGGTTACGTGCCCAGCAGTATGGACCTTCCCCCCTCCACCAAACACGTGAGGTATTGTCCGCTCTGGGACAGCGTGTGCCCGCAACAGTGAACCACAATCGCTGCCCCTCACGATTTTGCCTCGCAAAAGGTGCCTCACGTGGGCAAGGAGGAGCCCGCACTACATAAGCAGTAAACTCTCTTGATTGTATTCGGTATGGGACTTTCGAGCTCGATGCTCCCGATGCCCACCCCACAACAACTGTTGGGATATACCGACTCCGACGGACGACCCCGACGGAGACCGACGGATGACTCCGACGGACGACCCCGATGGACGACTCCGACCGACGACCCCGACGGACGACCCCGACCGACGACTCCGACCGACCCCGACGGATGACTCCGATGGATGACCCCGACCGACGATCGATGGACGATCCCGACAGACGGCTGCCGACAATATCCGATCGAAGGTGTGTCGGTCGAACCGATCCATGTTGTTTCCGACTGACCGAGCAGCCGAACCCATATTACCGACTCACTATCGGGGGTGGCAGCCGATGTCCGACTTAAGCAAGACACCAGACTAGCCGACGGTGCCTCTGGATCATCACCTGACGTTCCGGCAGTCGAATATCGATGTATGGTCGGCCAGCCCTCCCAAATACCGTACGACCGCTATGGGCTGCTGTCCTGTCAAGGACGTGCTGTGTGACCGCCCTGGAGCATTATCCTACCAAGGACATGGGTTGATTCTGACAACCCGTGGTGATTTGATAGTCCACGGTGATTTGACAGCTTTCGACGATTTGATAATTCTTCAATTGTCTGCACCATTAATGGCGGGACCACACCGCGTTCTACTATAAAAAAGGGGTAAGACAACAGTCTTGGTAAGCTTTCTCAAGCTCTCTGACGCTCCCTCCAGCTCCCCAAGCTTTTCCTAGTCCTCTCGAGCTGAGCCTCTGATTTTCCACTGTTGCCTAGTCTCTTTGACTTGACCGTCGGAGGGTCCCCGCCGGAGGCATCTCCGATGTGTGAGGACTTCTCTTGCAGGTGCGTGACCTCGACGATCGAGAAATGGGGGATTAGCCGCAATAGATTTGGTACGCCAGGAAGGGGCTCGACAGAGGTAAGACAACGAGCTCCACAGAAGCTTGAAGAGATCTCTCGAGATGATGAAAATCAGAGCTCAGCGATCAAGAGCTATCGGGTCGGTGAGGCACTCTTCCCGTCGAGGAGAGCCCTCTCCTTCACCCTCCATGGTGGAGCCTAGCTCTCCGCACCCGACGGTAACCACGGAGGCACAGATCGCGACGATCGTGCGGCAAATGACCGTCCTGACGGATGCGATCAAAAATCTCCAGCAGCGACCGACTCAGTTGTCGCGACCGCTGATGGAACAACCGATGGCGCATCCCATGCCGTCCAGAAGCAGCCACCGATGCCTGCATCCACTTCCATCTCCTCCTCAGGAGCAGCCGTCTCACCACTCCCATCGAGAAGGGGGGAGGCGGCCACAGCATGACGCCCGTCGGTCTCGACGTCCCTCTCCTTCTCGGTTGGAGCGAGCGAGGAGGGAGAAGCGACCGCGACGCCGTCCGCCTCACTCTCGAACTCATCGGGAGGATCGACTCCTGGAGTTTCTCAACACCGACGATTAAACAACTACGAATGTAGATTCAAAGAAATCGACCGTCGGCTTGCTCAACTCCAGGCAGATGGCCAGAAGTCTTCGAACAACATCGACTTCCGGACCACCCAACCTCTCTCCCGATTCATCCTCGACGAACCGATCCCTAGTCGGTTCAAGATGCCTCATGTGGAGCCTTACGATGGCTCCACCGACCCAATTGACCATCTAGAGAGCTACAAGGCTCTCATGACAATCCAAGGGGCAATCGATGCCCTCCTTTGCATCGGCTTCCCCGCCACACTCTGCAAAGCTGCCAGGGCTTGGTTCTCCGGCCTCTGCTCGGGAAGTATCGACTCCTTCGGGCAGCTCGAACATTCTTTCGTGGCCCATTTTAGCACCAGTCGGAAGCCGTCGCGACCTCAGACAGTCTTTTCTCCCTCGAGCAGGGAGAAAATGAGACTCTACGATACTTTGTGGCCCGATTCAATGCGGCCACGCTTGAGGTCCTGAACCTCAACGAAGACATGGCTATTTCGGCCATGAAGAGGGGGCTAAGGGGGTCCCGATTCACATACTCCTTGGACAAGACCCTCCCCCGGACGTACGTCGAATTGTTGGAGCGCGCGTACAAATACATACGCGCAGACGAAGAAGCTTCCGATCGATGCCTGACTTAAGGCACGGGCCGGAAGAAAAAATGAAAGAAAGGTCGGGCCCCTACTGAATCCAGCAGGCCCCCCCACCGATAGACGGGCCTTGCCCCGACGATGGAGTCCGAGACCGATGCATCGCAGGTATGACTCCTACACCCCTCTCTCCGCTCCTCGTGTGCGGATTTTACGATGGAGATCGAAGGAGCGGAATATCTGCGATGGCCCCCGCCTCTGAAGGCAAAGGGCTTCGACCAACGCGGCTGGCTAACTTGCCAACTTAGCTTCGACTAAGAAAGGGCAAAACGCCAAGACAACCATGACATACCCGCCTGACCAAGGTCTGGACAACGGGTATTCGACTTGCGACATACCGACCCGATCACAACCGGTCTAAGGATATTCGGCTTGCCACCGTTTATCATACGACTCAACATGCTACGTCAACGGATATTCGACTTGCGACATACCGACTCGGTCACGATCGATCGAAGGATATTCGGCTTGCCACCATTTATCATACGTCCCGACATGCACACCCAACCAAGGGCCGGACAATGGATATTCAACCTGCCATCGTTATCCTATCCGAATACATCGGATGCTACTCGACTATCAGACTCTGCGGAATGATCATGTCGATGAGCAACGTTCGGAGGTTGGCTGACCTCCGACCCGATGCACATGCTCGACCTACTGTTGAGATGACCGACATCGGATAGTTGTTGATGCGATCGCCAGAGTCGGGGCAAGACGTGACGGAAAACCACTCCTTTCGTCCGAAGCCGTCGCCCACGTGTTCACGCGAGCCAACACGACATCGGACTTAGGAGTGGGGGGGGCAACTGTTGGGATATACCGACTCCAACGGATGACCCCGACGGACGACTCCGATGGACGACCCCGACGGACGACTCCGACCAACGACCCCGATGGACGATCCTGACGGACGACTCCGACGGACGACCCCCGATCGACGACCGACGGATGACCCTGACAGACGGTTGCCGACAATATCCGACCGAAGGTGTGTCGGCCGAACTGATCCATGTTGTTCCCGACCGATCAAGCGGCCGAACCCATATTACCGACTCACTGTCGGGAGTGGCAGCCGACGTCCGACTTAAGCAAGACACCAGACCAGCCGACGGTGCCTTCGGGTCATCACCCGACGTCCCGACAGTCGAATACTGACGTATGGTCGGCCAGCCTTCCCAAATGCCGTATGACTGCTATGGGCTGCTGTCCTGTCAAGGACGTGCTGTGTGACCGCCCTGGAGCATTGTTCTGCCAAGGACATGGGTTGATTCTGACAATCCGTGGTGATTTGACAGCCCACGGTGATTTGACAGCTCCCGGCGATTTGACAATTCCTCAATTGTCTGCACCATTAATGGCGGGACCACGCCGCGTTCTACTATAAAAAAGGGGTAAGGCAACAATCTTGGTAAGCTTTCTCAAGCTCTCTGACGCTCCCTCCAGCTCCCCAAGCATTTCCTAGCCCTCTCGAGCTGAGCTTCTGATTTTCACTGTTGCCTAGTCTCTCTGACTTGACCGTCGGAGGGTTCCCATCGGAGGCATCTCCGGTCTGTGAGGACTTTTCTTGCAGGTGCGCGACCTCGACGATCGGACGACGGGGGATTGGCCGCAACACCTTCCATGATTAATTTCTTTCAAAGTGGAGTGACTCTTCCAACTTTTTTTTGCATCAATTTGGAATAGTGCAACATAGGCGAGGGTGTTACTGTGACTTTTTTGAAGAATAGGCATCTGACCCTGAACAATGTAAAGAAGATTAATTGTAACCAACATTGAGCATTTGTATTCTATGGCGAAAAGGAAGAAAATGTTAACCATCTGTTTGACACTACAGAGAGATAGCTAGAATGTGGAAACACTTGAGACTTTGGCTAATAGTTCGAAGAGCACCATTTTAAATGACTTATCTCACTACAAGAATCTGACAGTTCAGAGACAGATATTTAGCAACGTCCAAGATCGATCACTATGCCATCACTAATAGCGATGGAACAGTGACAATATAGTGACAAATTATAAAGTTGTTACTAAAACACTCGCAAGTGCATTAATGACTAATTCGTGATGGATTCGTGATGGTTATAAAATTTACAATAGCGATGGAATATGGACAGAAGAATATCTATTGCTATAATTGGCATGTAATTTTTACGTATTATTAGTAATGGTATAGCGACAGAATAGTGATATCTTCCTAATAAAAGAGAGACGGAACAACGACAATATAGTGACAACACTCAAATGTTGTCGCTGTAACACTCACAGGTGATCTAGCGGTAGATTAGTAACGGAATAATGACCGCTATATGATCATAATAGCGACGGAATTGGGACGAATGTACATCAGTCGCTAAAATTTATGCATAATTCTCACATAATATCAATAATGACGTAGCAACAGAATAGCAACAATGATGTGAAAAAAGAGAGATGGAATAGAGATTAAGTAGAGATGGATGTTGTTCTCGACATAATACCTTTTAGAGATAACATAGAGAGGGATAATGGATAAATCCGTGATACGTGTAGCGATAACATTGTGACAGATTATATGTTCCGAATAGTTTCCCTTTAGTGACTGAATAACGATCGATTATCAATGGATTTGTATTTTTAATCTGCAACAGGGATGGACTAGAAACAGAATAGAGATGAAAGTTTAACCTTTGATAATTATTTTTAGATTTGTTTGTTTAAAAACTATTCTTTATTGTACTTTGAGACGTCTATTAATTATGGGATTAATGCATTAAAAGTTTTAGAAGAAATAAGTTAGTATCATCAAATTTAATCATGTCAAATTTTTAAATTGGTTTGTTTAAATTAAATTATTTTTTATTATACATTAATTTGGTTGTCTATTATGTGATTTATGTATTAAAATTTTTAAGATAAATCAGTTAATATCATCAAATGTAATCCTAATCAACTATTTTTAGATGATTTATTGTACTTTTACTATACATACATTAAATACTTTAAAATTACTCTAAAAATAGTTTAAAACTATCTATAGTTTACTTTAAATTAAGTTAATTAAATTAACCATCTTAAATTTTAAACTGTTTAACCAGCACAGAGCATGCAACAAGTTGCACTCGTTCTGATTTGAAATGCTTCTCAATGATGAGCTAGCCAATGGTCCTATCGATCTTGGTAAGTGATAATAGCCACTTCAGCTCCTGTAACATCAATCGAATTTAAGATGACATACTCCATAATATTGATGAGTCAATGATCTAATGGAGCTAGATTTACTTTTCCAGTTTACGAGCTAACAGCTTCACCAAGTCCAACGATCCTCCTAGATCATTGATCCATAGTGGTCAAAATGATTCACATTAAATCTAATGGTCCTCTTAGATCATTAATCTATTTGAAATGTGCTTAATCTATTTCTGTTGTATTTAAGCCGACCTGCTTAATATGTTAAATCTATTAAATCCAAATCGATTTAACATGTTAAACCTATGTAAGTATCTTAATTTGATCAGATTATCTATCTAATGATTAGATTGGATTCAAATCAAAATTTTTATTTTACTAATATGAATGGATTGAATTAGGATTGGTGAATTTATGATCTAATTCATATCTAATTTGACTCGATCTAATTGTCAATTCTATCTCAGCGTTGGATCAAAATAAGTTGGACATGGATTCAAATCTAAAATTTTTCACTTGCCGCCTAGCAACCCGCTGCAAGCTAGCTCCCACTCGATTGAGGAAAAAATAGAGGAAATATCCAACACAAAACCCCAGCAATCGTCTGACCCGGTTCGGCCGCTCCAAGCCTCCCACCCGGTTGGGATTCCTGAGGACGGAAAAAAGAGAGGAAAATTGGGGAAAACATAGGAAAAATCCACGAAACCAAAGGAAAGATGGAGATCATTTAAGGTAAGACCTTTCCCCTGATCATTTTTTTTTCTTTCCGCTTCTTTTTCTATTCATTTCATTATCTTTTTTGGGTAAGGAGAGCACTTGTGAGAGATAGAGGGGTTTCTTAGGTTCCATTTGGGCTTTTCTCTCAAGTATATGGGATTTTGTGCGACTTGGGGTGGTGTGAGTTGGTTCTTGAGGTTGTGGCAGTGTGAAAACAAAGAAAAAATCACCGAGAAGATGGAAGAAATCAAAAGGTAATACCTTTCCCCACATAGATTGATATATTTGTTTTTCTTTTCCTTTTTTTCTTTACGTTTCATTTTCTTTTTTTTTGGAGATCTATGGGGAAGGAGGACACCTGAGGGAGATCGGAGGGGTTTCTTAGGTTTCAGTTGGGGTTTTGTCTCAAACATATGGGTTTTGTCTCAATCTTGGTAGAAGCTTAATCTTGCAATGTACAGATTATTACATGACTTTGTGTGTTCTTGTTTTTTCTGTTCATTGTATCTTTTCTGTTCATTGTATTGTATTACAGATTATTACAACTTAATCTTATTTTTTCTATTCATTGTTAATCATGGCAACATGTTCACTGAAATATCTGTAAGAATAAAATAAAATGATTTTGTGCCTGTTCGTTGAAATGTTCATTATATTTGCAGGGAAGTTTGAGGGAAAGGACGAGAGCAAGCTTAGTTAAATTGAAGGACAAAGGAGAGCAATTCTTCTCTTTTGTCAGGCAGTGTGTCAAAGTGATTTTTTATATCATAATGACCCCACTAAAGACATAGTCAAAGGGACCTTCAATTTTTTATTAATAGCCATGATATTATTTTATCCTTAATGTCAAAATAAAAGCTTAGGGACACATACCAAAAGGTGTCTAAATACTATTTTATTGGATATAATACCAAGGCACGTACCAACACTACTTTAGTTGCTGCATGTTTTTTTGGTTTTTTTAATTTTTGCATACTATTTTTGAGTATATGTTTGCTTAAATTTTGTTATTTATCATTTGATAGAATAGGCAAAGATGACGAGCTGGAGTTGGATGCATTGTAGGATTTATAAGGGAATAGTGACAGATGAATTTAAGAATAGAGTTGCTAAGTTCATTGACATTGCAATTTCTAATCCCTCGCACATGAAAAATGGGAAAATTCTCTGCCCTTGTCTTAAGTATAAGAATAGAAAGTTCTTGATACCTGATGAAGTGACGGTTTCCCTCTGCAAGAAAGGCTTTGTAGATGGTTATCACACTTGGATGCTGCATGGAGAATCTATTCTAGATCTGAGGAGTTTGGTCCTAAAACTGTTGATAGAGGAGTGGCAGGTGGTATGAACTCTTATGTGGATATGGTTATAGATGCCACAAGAAGTCCTGAATTGAATAATGATGCTAGGGAGGATTTTGATGAAGCTCCAAATCCAACAGCTGCTAAGTTTTATGAATTGCTTAAAGATGTCGATGAGTCACTATGGGAGGGTTGCAGTAAGCATACTACACTATCAGCGATCACTCAGTTGTTGAATTTGAAATGAGAGTTTAGTATGAGCGAGGCATGTTACAATCGAATGCTTTTAATAATTAAAAGTATGTTGCCTGAGGATGAGAAGTTGCCTGAAGATTTCTATCAATCAAAAAAAATTATGAAGAAATTGGGACTGAGCTATCAGAAGATAGATATTTGCTCAAATTTTTGCATGTTGTACTACATGAATGATAGTCAGAAAATAGAATGTTCTGTATGTGGTCATCCTCAACTCAAGTGAGCAAAAAAAAAATGCAATGTACTATATATGGTATTGCGATATTTCTCTCTTGCTCCTGACTCCAACGATTGTATATGTCAAGTAAGACGGCAATGCATGTGAGATGGCATGAGGAAGGGGTTCGGCATAATTCTGCTATGATTTCACATCCGACAGATGGGGAAGCATGGAAGCAATTTGATTTGATGCATCCAGAGTTTTTAAGTGATTGTCGGAATGTTAGATTAGGTCCTTGTACTAATGGGTTCAATCCATTCACATCAAGCTCAACACCTTATTCATGCTGGTCTATTTTTTTGATTCCGTATAATCTACCTCCAGGAATGTGCATGGATAGACGTAATTTGTTCCTAACATTGGTCATTCCTGATCCAAAGTCATCTGGTAAAAGCATAGATGTTTGTAGAGGCCATTAATCGATGAACTACAGATGTTGTGGAATGAGGGTGTTTGCACTTTTGATGCACATCGAAAATAAAATTTTAACATGAAGACTGCACTAATGTGGACAATTAGTGATTTTTTTATTTACGGGATGTTGTCAGGATGGAGCACATACGGTAGACTTGCATGTCCTTACTGTATGCATGGGAGATATCAAGTCTTTCACATTGAAGGGTGGCAATAAAAAGTTATGTTGGTTTGACTGTCATCAGTGATTTCTTCACTCCAATCATACATTTCAAAAACAAAAGGATGCATTTACTAAATCCACTATGGAGAAAAAAGGTCCTATACTTTCATTGACTGGAAGGGAAGTGAAAGCTATAATAGAACAGTTTGATCAAATCACATTTGGTACTGAGAGTGGTCCACAAAAACTCAATGGGTTTGGGATGGAGCATAATTGGCTTAAAATAAGTATATTTTGGGAGTTGTCCTATTGGTCCACGAACCTAATTCATCACAACTTGGATGTTATGCATGTTAAAAAAAATGTGTTTGATAATATCTTGAACACTGCGATGGACATTAAAGACAAGACAAAAGATACTTTGCAAGCTCGTTGTGATTTAAAACAGTTTTGCAAACGACCGAAGCTTGAGTTAAAAGAAGTTGGAGGCAAATTGGTTAAACCTAAGGCATCCTTTGTCTTAGCACAAAACCAAATTAAGGATGTGTGCGAGTGGGTTAAACAATTGAGGTTTCTGGATGGGTATGTTTCTAATATAGCTTGAGGTGTTAATGTGGATGAGAGCAAAATACATGGTATGAAAAGTCATGATTGTCATGTGTTCATGCAGAGTTGATACCTTTGGCATTTCGTGATCTGCTACCTAAGCCAATATGGGGGGCAGTGACTGAGCTTAGTAATATCTTCAGATATTTATGTATTTCTAAATTTCAAATAAGTCAGATAGAATTGTTTAGAAAAGTATAGTCGAGATAATTTGTAAGTTAGAGAAAATATTTCTCCCTGTATTTTTTGATTCAATGGAGCATCTAACCATACATTTGCCATATGAGGCAAAGGTAGGAGGGCCTGTGCAATATAGATAGATATACCCTTTTGAGAGGTAAATCTTCCCATCATTATGTTCTTTATTTTATACGTGTCATAATAAGTATGAATTAATTAAACCTTTATGCTTATTGTTTTAGGTGCACGCATGAATTAAAGAAAAAAGTTCACAACAAAGCTAAGGTCGAAGGTTCTATTCGTGAAGTGTATATAATTGAAGAAATTTTTAATTTTTGCTCGCTCTATTTTGAACCTCATATTCAAACCTGACGAACTAAAATCCCTCGAAATGATGATGGTGGATTTGTTGATGTTCAAGATCACTTATCTATATTCACATATTCGGGTCGTCCATTAGGGAGTTGGAAACGGTATTTGTCGGATGAAGAGATATGAGCCGCTGAGTTATATATTCTCCTAAATTGCATTGAGGTTGAAACTTACGTTAAGTAAGTTTTCAGCCCATCTTATATTTACTCATTCCAATTATATAGTTATTTATTTGTACTGATTTATGAATGCTGATGAGGTTGTCCTCACTTAAATTGCTAGAGAATTTGACAATGAATTACGACAAAATAATCCTTCCATTACTGATGCTGAGGTTGAGAAAATGCGTGAACTGCATTTCCCACAGTGGATAAAAGAGCTTGTAAGTTTTAGCCGCATAATTTAATTTATTCAAATGAAATGATACCATGTGATCCTAAAGCTTGTTATTGCTATTACTATTTTAGGCTAACAGAAATGAAATTCAAGACCCAAAAGTTTGAAAGTTCATCTATGGTCCTTCTAAAGAAGTGCGATGTTACAATGGATATATAATGAATGGTTATTGATTTCACACTCGTGCTTATGGGCAGAATAAGACGACAAATAATAGTGGTGTTTGTGTTCGGGGGAACAATTATAATGAAAATGAATTAGATTACTATAGCATTGTGGAAGAGGTGTTGGAATTGGATTACATTCAACATGGTAGTCATGTAGTTATTTTCAAATGTCCTTGGTTTGACCCTTCATAAGGAGTTAAGATTGATAGAAAGTACAACATTGTTGATGTTAATCACTAGTGAAATTTGAGTACGTATGAGCCATTCATATTAGCGAGCCAGTCACAACAAGTGTACTACACCAAATATCCGAATTCGAAGAATAAAGAAAGAAATGATTGGTGGGTTGTTTGTAAAGTGAAAGCCAAATTGTTTCCCAATAAGATATACAAAAGTGAGTCAATGGAAGAGAGACCAAAAGATGATGGTTATGACCAAGATGACGAAGCAGGACCATGTCACATTGATTTTGCCATGGATGATACTCTTAATGAAGCCATAATCCTTAATGATGAAGATCAAGCAGAAGAAGTTGTTCCAACAGAGGTGTTACAATATGTTGATGATATTGATGATGGAGACAAGGTTGAGGATATAGAAGAAGAGGAAGAAGAGCTCCAACATGATCGTGATGATGGTGAGACGAGGGACAATGTCGAGTTGGAACCAGATGCACCTAATGATGACAATATTAATTTTGTTTAATGTCTAGGTATATAATGTTGTATTTTTAAAAAAAAATATTTTCTTTAGTTTTTATGTACTTATATGAGTTTATATGATGCTTTTTATCTATTAAATGCTAATGTTTATTTATGACAATTTATCTTATATGTGATGTTTGTTTCAGGAAACAATATGAGGCGTTTGAAGAGTTTGAAAAATTCTAAAAAAGAAAAGTTGGCTTCAAAAAGGAGGATCACAAAATATTCTGTGCAAATGCCGGAAGGGGGTGATCAACATCAATCTAGAGATGGATCTCTGCCACGATCTCCATCTAACCATATAGCTTGTGAGTTGCATGTGGCTTAGGATAATTTCATGAAGTCTGTACCTTAGGATAATTTCAGCTAGTAGTCTTACTTCATATTCTTGCAAATGACTGTAGCTTTTCTTTCTACTAAAATGCTTCTAAGTGTTTCCATGATGTATTTTCTGTATCAAAACATGGAAGCAGAAAAATAATTCTAAGGTCAACAGAATATAAAATGCTGCACTGGTACAAACTTTAGAAAATTCAAAAGTTACAATGGAAAAGTTTAATACAGAGATTGGAAATCCTTCCTCCAAAAACTCATAGAACAATTGGAAGTAGTGTGGGTGTACATTCATAAGGTAGATATGCTTTCACTTTCAATGTTTGAATCAGAACATCCATGGTTCATTCTCTATTGGTGCATAACATGCTAAATGTATGACCAAAGGCCTTATAGAAGTTCATAAGTGGGGAGGTTATATACTTTTTATATTTTTCTTTCACGCTGTGTTGTATTTATCAGCTGATTATTATTTTTTTGTCCTGAATGGACATTGTAACATATATTTCTTCTTTCTTCTATATGCTTTTATCAGATCAGCGTTTTGAAATGCTATATTTTTGGTCTTTCATTGTTACAGCTGTCAGCAAACTGGCGTTTTGACATGCTATATTTTCTAGGTGCCTTTCTTGTCAAATTTTATGAATGAATTTTTATGTCCTCATCCCAAATGACTCTGTTTGATGTTAGGTTCAGCATGGATCAAAGATTAGAAATCAATGTATCATATGATATTTTCTCTCCCAGAAATTTGCTTCATAGTTCTTCTTTCTTCTTAGTTACTAAGTTCGGTGCACTGTTGTTGAAACAGCTTATCTAATCAGCAATCAGTCATGTTCTTTCATTTCAATCTTCAAGTGATACACCTAGTTTTCATTGAGGCTGCTTATTTATTGCATCTGTTTTTCATTGATCTGCTGATTTCATATTCATTATCAAGTTCCTGGACATCCATTGTAGAGTGTGTTGTTGTCAGTGAACTGTAAAGCTTGTCCTGGCATTGACAGAACTGAGGGTGCTCTAATAACAATGGCTAATAAATTTTGATCTGTTTCAAATTATTGTAACCGGTAGCTGATACCATTTTAATGGGACAGAATCATTAAGGTTCCTGCTGCTCTTATGCTTGATTTTGCATGCTATTGGTTGTAAGTTATTTTGCAATTCCTCTTTTAGATATAAATTTTTGCACACCTACTTTCTTGACTTCTTCCCACCCAAATTTGTCTTAAATTCTCAATATCATCTTAAATTTCGGAATTCATTGCTTCAGAGCTATAGGCTGCAACCATGAATAGTTGGTGAATGCATAATGACATGAATGCCTGTATTTTGGATAAAAATACAGCTCAAGAGACTACACTTCTGGACTTAACAGTATTTATAACTATAGTCAATGCACCTCAAGACACAACACCATCGGGGGTAGTCCAAGACAATGCACCTTCAGACATAGAACATTTAGAGACAGCCTAAGACAATACTACTTGAGACACGGCACCACCACCAGAGGTAAATTGAGACACAACACCACATACAATAGCTGCAAACATAGCATCGGGGGAACCAAAATCAGTCTTCGAAGATGATGAAGAGCCTATCTTGGTTGGGATTGAGTTGATCGTCATTCCTGCACATGCACCATAAGTAAAAACAAAACTAGGCTTTGTAGTTATTCTATATTGTATAAATGTACATGATAGTTGATGATTCCTTTGTGTTGTTTTTGTTTTAGAGAGAAATTCTATCCTGGTGATGCCATGCGATACATCTCAAGGAAGGTTTTGTACAACCTTCCAAATGGTTGTATCAGATGGTCCATGTATCCCATGAAATTGAAGAACTTCTTGTTTGATGAGTTTTTTGTATGCATGAAACAAACTTGTTTAGTAATTACATACTTGATTTTTATTTTTATTAATTTTAGGTTAATACTTTTTACTGACTGATGTGCTTCTATAATATTTATAGGATAGTTATAAATTTGCTCTTGGTCTCACTAAAGGTATATTGAAAAAGGTTTTCATGAAGGTTGCAGGAAGACGACTTAGTCAAAGGCTAAACTGTTTAAAGAAATGGGTAATGCAGAATAATAATACAGAAGATTTGAGTGAAACAATTGATAAAAGGCCCCCTTTTACAACTACTGAGAAATGGGCTAGCATGGTGGCAAAGTGGACAAAGGAAGAATGGCAGAAGAAGTCGATGATTGCATCAAAGAACCATCAATAGTCCGATATGAGCATCCACACAGACGGGTCTGCTACTATGTATGCTCATAGTAGGCGTATGGTATGTACTTTTAGAGCTCTCTTTGGCACTTATCTTATCCTACAAGCACTTTGATTTTCGGACTTGGTTTTTGATTTTTCCAATGTTTGGAGATGTGTTTAATCACACCAGTCAGTATTCCAACCTTTCACACCTTCTTCAGATCAATGTTTGGAGACATGTTTGAAGTAATTGTTGTTGCTTTTATGGTACTTTTTCATAAGCATTGAGCATTAATTTACAGTCTTTAAATTATTACAAAAAATAATGTTCAGCCGATTGATCTATTACAAAGAGTTGTTTGAACATACTCACAAGAGAAAAGATGGTACCTTTACATTTGAGAAAGCAAAGATAGTGAGTGTAAGTATTTTTCTTCTCTTGTTCTTTTTCATTTTGCATATTTACTGTCGTAAGGCATGTTGTCATATTAGTTAGTTATATGCTGATTTTTTTTTTGATTTTACATTACAAGAGAAATACGATACTATCATGCGACAGAAGCATGGTGAGGACCTATCTTTCTATCCTTCTTTGGATGAGGTGGCATGGTTGGTTGCTACGAGACTGTCCAAAAAGGATAGAGTGTTTGGGGGTTAGGTTATAGCTTAGTTCCTCGTCCATCTAAATCCAATAATACATCATCTCAAAATAGCATCGTTGGATGTGGTGCGCAGCCACATTCAACGATGAGGTGATGAGGGAGATGCATCTTATGTGGGAGAATATGGATAAGTTAAATCAGAATATTCAGGCACAACAAAATTCAATAGGTCAGATTCTTCTTGCACAACAACAATCTATAGATCGGATTCTTCATGGCTTGTCTCAATTGATACATCCACAACCATCACTGACATCTCCTGAACCGACAACTGCGCATTCTCCTAGATCTTCGGGTACGACTCCGACTTCAGCTCCATGGCATTGGTCATCTGCTTGGTGGGCTGCTCTTTCTGGATGGATGCCACCACACTCATACACTCCATCGATATTTTCTTTGGCGGCTCAAACTCCAACTCGATCTTAGGTAGTTGAAGAAATATAACTTTTATATCTTTCTTCGTTTTTTGTGCTATATCATACTTATACGTGGATATATGAAGTTTAGGGCTCTACTTTGAAGTAGCATGCATCGGAGGGAGATAGAAGTGGATATAGCTGTGGTGGAGGGGATACATTTAGGCACTTCATAGTTTGTTGTGTGCTTTATTATGTGCCACTTGTCTTGTTTTATATACTTTATTGTTTGGATACTTCATGTGTTTTGGATATATGTGATTGATATTATATGTATTCTATGTGCATTTGCACATACTTATGGTGTTATGAACATTATAATTTATTGGTTTTGGATAAAATATTATAGATTCTATGATTGAGTGTATTTGCTAAAATGGAGGAATTGATGTTGCTTGACGCAGGAAATAGGAGATTGGATATTGCTCCTATAGATGTTATTAGTTATGCAGATATTAATTTTAGGTATTGAAAAAAATAAGAAAAATTAAAAATTTTAGTGATAAAATAGAGACGGATTGTTGACGGAATCTAATCTTAAAAGCAAAATTAGCGATGGAATTTTGATAGATTAAAGATTAACAAAGATGTCGGACAAATAGTATAGTGACAGAATAATGACACATCAGTAACAAAATATATTTATATTTAATGACACACTAGCAACAAACTAGCAACTAATGAGATACTACATTAACGACCACATATTGACAACATAGCGATGAAAAATATTTAGTTTTAATGATAAACTAGTGACAAAGTAGCCATGAACAATACATTATATTAGCAACTGAATACTATCAGAATAGTGACAAACGATAAGTTTTTGTAATTATATTAAACACCGCATAGCGACGGAGTAGTGACAGTTTTATTTTTTTTCAATTTTTTTTAGCGACAGAATTGTGATACATTAGAGATAAATCATTACATATTATCAGGATTGTACCATGATTTTAGTGATGGTCGAAATGACGTCGTTTATTCGTCACTAAATACATTTAGCAATAGATTAGCGATAGCAAAGACGTCTGTCACTAGTTTAGCAACGAAGCTTTTTGCTATAGCCTTAGTTCCGTCGCTAGGCAGTCTCCATCTAGTTTAGCGATGGAATAGAAATAGAGTAAAGATGGATTTTATCTGTCGGTAATTAACAGTTTTCTTGTAGTGATGTTCTAGGACTATGGAGGTAAAAAAATATTAAGAACATTGTGGAGGAAAGGTTGGGATATGCTTGTGCTGCCAACTAGCAAATCTAGCTAGCTAGAAATAATTGGATATTTAGGAATACCTTTCTTCTAATATGGAGGTAATTTAAAGGATTAAAGTCATATCAAAAGCTAGATTGTTATTATGAGAATCGGTCCAATTGGATCCGGAAAGTTTTCAAAAAAAAAGTGTTGAGAAGTGATCAGAACAGGAGAAGCTTATCCCTTGCTCGATCCCATCTCTTGGAATGTGATAAGGATGCATGGACGATCGGATGGGAGTCGTGAGCCTAGGAGGGACGATCTAAGGATGTTGGTTACATTGGCGAATAGTCGGACTTATCCACCTTAAACTTAGCTTATCCTTTCCTTTCCTCTTCTCTATTTAAACCCTCCTTTCGATTGATCCCCCACCAAAATCCCTCTTCCTCTCCCTTCTTCCTCATCGCCGGCAGCCGTTGGCTGTTGTAATTGAGCCTAATCATTTGAAACCCCCTTTTTTCCTCTCAAATTCTCTTATTGTTCCACTTTTTCGGAGACCTGGGCTATTTTTTTTGGAACCGGTAATGCCGGCCAAGCTGCCACCACCGTCGCCTGCACCCGCCGCCCCACCACCACTATTGACCCCAACTCCTCCTTCCCCCTGCCCTCCCTTGTAGTGAAAATCCCTATTCGGCTTAAAGAGAGAAAGAAAGAAAAGAGGGAAAGAAAGAGGAGAAAGATAGAGAACGAGAGAAAGAAAGAGAGAGAGAGAAGAGAAGGAAAAAAAGAAAAGAAAAAAAAAGGGGTAAAAGGAAAGCTTACCTTTTTGAAATCGCTCTATTGATTGGATCCCAATCTGATTGGATCTAGATAGGACTGGCAATTCATGTTCACGGGTCATAAACAGGTCGTATCGATCTAAAGATATAACATAGATTAGCTCAACCTAAACACGATCTGTTTAATTAAATGGATAGATCTGTGGAATATGAATATGACACGAATATATACGGATTGACATGACATGACATGATCCATCAGACATGATTAATAATCATGTTGGCGGGTCAAACGGATATACGACCTACCTAATGATCAGTTTAACTATTTGATTTATTTATAAAATTTAACTAAAATAATAAAAATTTAATCAAAAAACTAAAATAATATAAAAATAATTTAGTTATCTGCTATGCTAATTCATAGCTCTGAATTTCATTGTTGTTTATTTTAGATTAGGGTTATAATTTTTTAATTTTTCTTATTTGCCCTCAAGTAATCTTAAAATAAATCTGTTAAATATATTTAAACATGTCATGTAAAATTCATTAACTTGTTTTAACCCATTTAATTAAATGGGTCAAAATAGATTACGCAGGTCAATCTGCTTAAGACACGAATTTGTCGTGTCATAAACGGATCGACCCGTTTATGATCTGAATTCATTTATTCTAAATCCGAATCCATCTAAGTATGTGTTTTGTCGTGTCCTATCTGTGTCAACAGGTCATGTCGAAAATTACTAGCCCTAGATCTAGATGTATCCGAGACATCTGGATTCACCCCATGATCCGATCCAAATTGCAATCTAGATCGAGCATCTCTCTCTTTTCCATATTGATCGAGTTAGATTAGATAAATCCAATCTTGATTATTTTTTTCTTTGTATCTCTAATGATTGATGAGATCGAATCTATTAATCTATTTTTTCTTAATTAATGAAATAGATCTGATCCAGCATTTTGATATAGAACACGAGGAGCACGGATCTAAAGATTAGACCATGAATCAAAGGCTATGATTTTTGAATCTAATTAATCTAAAGGCTATAAGTTTTTTATATTCTCTAAGATTTTTATCATGTATTTCAAATTAATTTTATAAAATAATATATATAAGTATGTAAAAATTTGAAAAAAATTATTTATATTGTGCATGCTTCATGAAAATGATTATTCAAATTATTTATATTGTGCATAAGGTGATTGATATGATTATTGCAAACTACAATTTGAAATAAATGAAATTTTTTGTTTTAAATCTATTCTGTGGTACTTGGAAAAGAGATTAATTAATATTGCATGATTTTTGGAAGTGAAAATTTTGCATTTTCACCCCGCATGAGCTTTTTGAATAAAATATATTTTGTTGCTTTTTGAAAATAAGAAATGGAAGTTTGAATTACTATTGCTACAAAAATTAGGTATTGTGGAAATAATGAGAAAAATTCTTTAGTTAGACTATAATCTGGATTAACCAGCGGGACTGATTGTTGGCCACATATTAGAAATATGTTTCTTCTGGGTCTAGCCAGTCGAGCTGATCGCTGGTAGAGTTAGTTCTTCTGGGCCTAACTAATCGAGATTGATCGCTGGTATACATTGATGCATTCGCTTGTTTATTTTCAGAACTAATCCCTTTATCTTGTCATGGGGCTAATCATTGTTGTGTGAATCAGAGATAGTTTTCTTTTGGACCTAACTAGTGGGGCTGATCATTGGCACACACCAATGGATAGAATATTCTGTATATTCAAAAGCTAGTCTCTTCTAAGTCTTGTCTTGGGCTGATCGTAACCGCAGTCAACGAAGACTGAGAGAGATTTTTAAATCTTGCTATTACATATGGAATAGTTTGAAAATTCAAATTATATTAATATTTATATCTATTATTGTATATTTAGAAAAGAATTTTTAATTATGCTTGATCGCTCAGAGATATTGATAACTTACTAAGTTCGTAAAGCTCATTTCCGTTTTCTATTTTTTTTAGATCTAGAAGATTCTATGGAGCTTAGGATCGAACAGCGAAGAGCATAGGATCTTAAAAAATTTTGCTTAGTTTATTTTTAAATAAATATTTTGATCTTGATTATGATGAGATATTAATAAACTATATTTTATTTGAATAAAAATTATTAGATTTATTTTCACCATTATCTGAGTTGGATTGATGATTAATAAAAAGGCAGGTCGTGTATATTCTTTGGGATCTTGTCCTAAAGAGCGTGTAGCAATCACATGCTCGATCTAAATACTGAATTTAGGGTATGATAGAGTGGTATCAGAGTTTAGGTTTAAGATCATAAGAATTTAGATTAGTGAGAGCAGAATAGAATTAGGAATTTGATTGATTATCTTAAAATAATTATAGATGTTTAAAGTCAATTAAATTATTACACAATGTCTGAGTTTTCCTTATGGATATAAATTAGGATCCTTATGATTGAACAATAAAAGATGGACATAAATTAAATTTTAAGTCATCCAGGTTAAATAACTGATATAGGAGAAAATATATATTTTGAGTAATATAGATTGGTGGTATTATGTTGTGTTAGCATTGGATTTATTTTGGGAATCTAATATGATGCAATAGCAATCTTGAATTTATTAAAAGTTATTTTGGATTAGAAGACTATAGTTATTTTTTTGATAAAGAGAATAGAAAAATGGTAATTAAATGATTTCTCAAAGATATTGTGAGTAAGGAAGATTCTATGATCATGGCAAGATCTAAGTATGGAAAGACATTTTATTGATAGCTATTAGAAATAATTTTTTTTATCTAATGTTTTGAGTGGATTTTCTAAAATTGATTCGCCTCTCTAGTTACGATGCTCTTGCAACTTACAAGACATATGAATAAGTTAGAGGTTGATTTTTTCAAAAGAAAGAGACTGATTTGAATTGCCTAATTGAATGGTCAAGGTGATTTAGAGTTGGCTTGACTTAAATCAAATTTAAAAATTAATATCTTAATCATACAATGGTGCAATATGACAATTATCTCGAGGGATAATTATGATTTGATATACTTAGACAATAAAATCTTTGCTTGGATTTTACAAAAATTTTAATCCAGGATCATTAAGAAATTTTAGAGAATATTAAACAGAGTTGTGCAGTGGAAGAATAGTGGTTGAGTCATTTAAACGGATCGACAATATTGATTGTGATTTGAAATATATTATCACGAAAGATATGATTTTTTTTTCAATAATAACACAGAGCTTTTTAATAATAAAGAGAATATAAGTACTATGGATTCTTGGACTAGTCATGATGTGACTATACTGATTGTGCTAAGAAAAATTTTGACCACCTTATATCTAAGATTAATTAATTATTAATTAAATTTGATCTATTTATCAAGTATTTGAGTAAATCCATTGTGATTCATTCTCTCCTTATGATCTCAACTCAAATATAGGAATCATGATATCAATATTTTATTTTCTTGGATTTAATTTCTATGATTCAATTTTGAGCTCATTTTCATAATTATGATGGATCATTTTTGCCCAAAGCTATTACTATATTATTATGATCATCTTTGTAGTCATCTGATTATTTGATTTTAATCAAGATGGGCCATTATCTTTTATGGGATCAAAACTTCATCATAATGTTTGAGCCTAAATCATTTTGAGCTCTATTCTAAATATACTTGATTTTAATAATCGATCTTGTTATAAAATATTTGCATCTAATTAATCTCAACTCAATCTTAAAGGGATATGTATTTATCTCAGAATCTTAGTCACTTAATTAGCATTGATCTCATTAGTTTGTATCTTAATTCTAAATGTGATAAAAAGTTTTTGATCATACTAATTTCAATCGAGGAGAGATAAGATTTTTGATTGTACCTCAAAGGGGCAAAAGTTCTAAAGTTGACTGGAGGTGTCGATTGTGAAGTATTCTTGAAAAGAGTTTGTATTTTGGTATAAAAGTATGCATGAGTATTGTGGTTGTCCCAAGAGGTTGGATTTTACTCACGAGCATTTTAGTAATATGATCACATACTCAGAAATACCAAGCTAGGACAAATTAGAGTATATAAGTTTTGGATTGAGCATCGTTAATTTAAAAAGATTTAGATTTTTCAAATTTCATAGAATTTTTATAAGGGAGGAGAATATGAGAATCGATCCAATTGGATCCGATTTCGCATGAAGTCAGCAAGGCTTGTTGATAAGTATGTAAATTTATCCATAGAAACATTAATTTATAGATTAAATTATTTTTATTTTTTTAAAATTGATATTTTTTTGTATATTTTATAAGAAAAAGATGTACCAATATGAAGTGGCCGATCTACAAGCTTAAAAAAATCAAATGAGACTAAAAATAAAATTAAAATAGTTTTAAATTTAAAGTCGAAAATCAATTCAATTCAGTCTGTAAGTTGATGGTCCATTATAGACCATTTGGTTCATAGAAAGGTTGGTGAGTCATGTGAAAAGAGAAGGGATATTTTAAAACCCTTCACGTGGCTCAGAAGAGTTCTTGGCGGCTTGTTTTAAACAAATGGATTTTTGAAAGGCTTCTCTCTGGAAACGGTGGGCTTCAAGCTGGAGCCAACGACGTTCTTTGATTCAAAATAAAGGGCTTGATCAAGCATTGAGACTTGGGCATTGTTGGTGCATAGGAGCGAATTCAAATGAGCAAACAGCATAGTGGATGCCGTGCGGGATCGTGGGCTCCATGCAAGCGGACATCAGACTAGAGAATAGACGCATGGCTTCACACGCTCCTTCATGTGAAAATAAAATCCAAAAAATTGCAATCGAGATTTAAAAAAAAATATATTTTTTGAAAATTTTTTAGAGAGAAAGATTTAAAATTGAACGGCTTATCTTATCCTCTCTTACTCAAATTTCATCCGTTTATCTCTCAATTCTTACTTATTTTTTTAGTCTCACATCGAGAAATTATGAAAATCTTCTCTTCTCTAACATCTATAAAAAGGCCTCTACACATCTCTCTCTACATCATACTTCTTGTAGGAGGCTTGTGTGATAGGTAAGTATATTCATCTTTTAAATCTTTTTAGCCATCTTGTTCTCACTTTTTTCCACTCTTCCAACATACGAGAAGGAGAGTCAGCCAGGAGAAGGTTGGTCCCAAGCTAAGAGAGGGAGAGAAGCCAGGTTCCGTAAGAGAAGGAGAGAAGTCAGGTTCTGTAAGACAGTTTATTTTATTTTCTGCTCCAACTCCAAGCTTTGTTAATAGCTTAGGGGTTAAAAATTTTTATATCAGAATTTTTATTCAGCAATAAATTAATTTTTTTATTTAATTTTTATAATTTTAATTTTATAATAGAGTAGTTTAAATTTCTACATCTTTTAATTCTGTAATTTTTAATTTCCGCAAGTTAAATTCTAGCAAGTAGTATAATATTTTATTTTATTTTTAGATTTCAAATCAAACTATATCGGGCTAAGCAATCCCTCTGGGGTTTGTGATGAAGCTAGACCATGAATAGAAATCTTTTTCTTTGAATTTCTCCTTTTGAGCTTTAATTTTTGGAGTCTTTCTCCCTTCATCTCTCTTGCCAAGAGACTTGATGGGCTATCATTGGATCAGAATCCCTTCATAGTCTATTTTGATTCAGTGTAAGAGGAGATGATTGGTAGAAGACTCACAAATCTCTTAATCCTTTCTTTTCCTTCTTTGTGAAAATTTTGATGGATTATAGTTGGGTTTGAGTCCCTTCATAGCCCATACTTAGGTAACACGAGAAAAATGCGAAAGGAAGAATCTCTTAGGGTGAAAGTGAAATGCTTGATGGATTATAGTTGAGTTAAATTTCTTCATGATCCATGCTTGTTCATGTTTTACATCTTAATCAAGAGACATTATAAGAAAAACCATAGGAAGACTCTCTAATTCATTGATCTAGTGGATTCAAAAGTCTTAGATCTTTAGATTATTTGCCTTTATAATTAATTAGTTTACTGCTTTGATAGTTATCAATCCAACAAACAATCTCTCTTCTTTTTTTTTAAAGTTCATCTGAGCAAGTATTTGAATATACTTTAAAACTCAATTTCTCGTGGGATTGATCCGTACTCATCGGACGTGCTACATTGCACATCGTGCGCTTACGATAATTTAAGACACATCAAGTTTTGGTGCCGTTGCCGGAGATTTGGCATGTTTTAATTGTGTTTCAAATTTTTATTCTTTATGCTTTTAGTTTTAGTTTTAGTAATTTTTTTCTATCTTTTTTTAATTATTTTAGTCAAATCAAAATCTGTTCTAATATAAGGTTGCTCTAACGTAACAGAAAATTATGTTGTATGGTTGTCCTAGGATAAATTTTGATTTGTATCAAAAAAAAATTATTACCTTTAATTCTTAGATTTCTCCTTTAATTGCTGCTTTATTTGCTTAGTTAATTTTCTGTCTTTAATATAGATTAGAATTTTCATATTATATTTAGATTGCATAAGTTTCCTTTTCTTATTAGCTGATTTAATTCTTTTTAGTTGGATCTTTTCATTTCTTTCGTAACTCACTAATGTATTCAAAACTTAACATTTACTTTAGTTTCTGTAATTAGATTAATATAAAAAGAAAGAAAATACTAATCACATAAGATTTAACTAATATCAAGAGACACCTAAACTTTAAAAACCTTCCACTTTATTTGGTCACATTTCTTTCTTTGCATTGCATTTTCATAATATATTTTAAGGGCATCACCATTAATCAGATAAGGTGGAATTTGATCACTTTTTCTTAGGCCACAAATCACTTCTTTGCATCTACATAACCTAACCCTTAAAAAAAATTGATTAGATGCCAGCCCTAGAGACATCTGAGCTCGTTAGGACAAGAGAATCCAAGAGTTGGACCAAGTTCAAGTTGATTAGTCTATTAGTGTCTAAGAAAGTGGTTCAGAAACTATGTTCTGAAGAAAGATGGCTATCTAATTAGGTTCATTGCGAAAGCACGAAGAACCTCCCATCAATTTTATACTTATCTTGCTGATTCGGTTAGTCAATTTCGAATTTGAAGTGCTCGAAGGCAACCTTGGCAGTTAGGAGCTGTCTAGAGTTAGGAGAACCTTAGTTAGGATTCCTCTTCTTTTTTTTTTTGATTGAAAACTTGATTGAAAACAACAAAAATAAAATTTTAAAAAAATTCAAAAAAAAAGAAAAAGTTCTTTCTCCACTTCCTTCAGGGAGAAGGGTGTCAAGTCGACTAGTAAGAATTTGTTCGATTCCTATTTCAAACCTAACAAGTTCTACAATGAGAGAACTTAATCAGCCCCAAATCCCAAATCCTTAAGGATTTATGTTATCCAGTCGGTTCCATCCAACCTTCTTGCATTAGGTTGTCCCAATCCACCGTAAATAATTTTAAAATTAAATCTTAAATTATCAATATGCTTCCAAAATTCATGGGAATAGAGGATGCATATATATTCATTAGAGTTTGAAGAGGTTTGTGCAACCATGAGGTTGCAACAACTGCTAGAGGATGAGGTTAAGCTAAGACTGATCAATTTTGCCTTTAAGGATAATGCTAAAAAATAGCTCTATAGTCTTCCAAACCAATCTATCACAAACTAGGAAGGCTTTATAAGAGTATTCTTAAAGAAGTTCTTTCTTCATCACAAAACAGTTAGGATTAGAAATGAGATAAATCAAGTTTACCAACTAGCTAGTGAATCATTCTGGAAATACTTTGACCGCTTTAAGAACCTCTTGATCTAATGCCCACACCATGGGATAGAGATCTAGGGGCTATGCCAGATAATTTATGAAGAGCTAGATTCAAATTTCAGAATCATATTAGAGTCTATGTGTCAGGGTCAATTCATGTATAAGGAACCACTGAAGCCTGATAATTTCTAGAAGACTTAGCTAAGAAAAATTTACAATGGGAAACAACTAGGGAACCTGAGAGACCGATGCCTTCGAGAGGTAAAATATGTCAAATTCAGACTTTCTTAGCTATAGAGGCCAAAATTACAACTTTAGCACGTAGGTTAGAGGCCTTAGAGTTACAGAGACCAGCTAGTATGAACTAAGTTTCTGCACCCATGTGCAATGTATGTAGTGCACCCGATCATGTCCTTGAGGAATACCCTTTTCTGATGAACCCAATAGAGAATGGATGTGCATAGATAAATGCCACATACTAGAGACTAATGAATAATCCCTATGCACCCATATATAACCAGGATGGAGGAATCATCCAAACTTCTCATGGTCACAGAACCCGAATGTAGGCAATTCTAGCTTCAGCCAGCAAAATTCAAGACCTAACCCTTTGATAAACAACCCACTGGACTTCAATAATAATGAGAAGAAATTTAGTTCTCTAGAGAAAAGCCTAGAAGTCCTGGCCAAATCTAATGCTGATACCAATGCCACACTGAATAATTTCATACAAACCATGGGCCACCTCATAAATACTAACACCCAGGTTATTGCCCGTTTGGAAATACAAGTGGGTCAGCTAGCCTTTGCCATGAGTGAGCGAGAACGAGATAAGCTACCTAGCCAATCTGACCCAAACTCAAAAAACCAAAATGGTCCATGATTCCAACAAGGAAACCAAGTCAATCATGTGAATGCTATTCACATCTTAAGATCTAGGAAACAATTGAACAATAAGGTAAGTACATCTGATAATAGAGAGAATTCATGTACTGAGTCATCGTATGAATAACCTACCTTACAAACACAAGCTCCTGAAATTGATAGTACAACAAGCCTAGAACCCATAATTCCTAAAGCTCCTTTTCCAAATCGACTAAGATCCAATAAAAAATCAGAATATTTGAATAAAATTTTAGAGGTATTTAAGCAAGTCCAGATGAATATTCATCTTCTAGACATGATTAAACAAGTTCCGACTATGCTAAATTTTTAAAAGATATCTATATCAAGAAAAGGACCACCAATATACCCAAGAGAGTATTTTTAGTAGTAAGTGTGAGCTCGTACTTATCTAGTCGTGTGCCAATAAAATCTAAGGATCCAAGATCTCCGACAATTTCATATGATATCGGAGAGATCCACGTGGAGAAGGCCTTGCTAGATTTAGGGGCTAGTATAAATATTCTTTCATTTTTAGTTTATAAGTAATTAGGATTGGGAGAACTTCTACCAATAAAGATCACGTTACAATTAGCAGATAGATCTCTTAGGATTCCTAATAGAATGATAGAGGATGTTTTAATCAAGATTGAAAATTTTATCTTTCCTATTGACTTTATCATTTTAGAGATCGAACCACTTACGAATCTCAAGGATCATATCCCAATTATTTTAGGAAGACCATTCTTAGCTACTGCGAATGCTGAAATCAACTGTCGGAATAGGCTTATGAAGCTATCTTTTGAGAACATGACCATTGAACTGAATATATTCAATCTATAATAGGAATTTACCCAGCATGCTAATGTAAATATAATTCAAGAAAAAATTTATGAACCCATTGACATTAGCGATGAGGAAGTCGACCTCGAGTCTAGTTTCTGGTCAATTAATAAATTTGAGGACATCAATGAAATTTCTATAGACAATAGGACTAGCCAGAGATAAGAGCCTCCCATTGAATCAATCATGAAAATGGTTAAACCATCACCCAAGTCATCAATTGAGGAGGCACACAAATTAGAATTGAAATCTCTCCCCGAGCATCTTAAGTATGCATATTTAGGTCCAGCGGAAATCTTGCCTGTAATTATTGTATCTGACTTAAATCCTAAATAAGAGGAGTTGTTAGCAATTCTGAGAGAGAATCATAAAGTAATAGGCTGGACCATGACTGATATTAAGGAAATAAGTCATTTAATAGTTCAATATAGGATACACCTAGAGGAAGAGGTCAAACCAACTAGAGATGCTCAGAGAAGACTTAACCCAATCACGAAGGTTATAGTCAAAAAGAAAATCCTAAAGTTACTTGATAATGGAATTATCTACCCCATCTCTGATAGCTTGTGCGTAAGCCCTGTACAAGTGGTATCCAAAAAGTCTGGGATAACAGTGGTCTAGAATGAAGCAAATGAACTTATCCCAATTAGAATCAAAATGGAGTGGAGGGTCTATATAGACTATAGAAAACTGAATAATGCGACAAGAAAAGATCACTTTTTATTGTCGTTTATTGACCAAATATTAGAGAAATTAGTCGGACAAGAGTTCTATTGTTTTCTCGATGGATACTCCAGTTATAATCAGATCTCCATAGCCCCCAAGGATCAGGAAAATATTACATTCACTTATCCATTTGGAACCTTCGCTTATAGACGTATGTTTTTGGATTATATAATGTACCAGCAACCTTTCAAAGATGCATGATCAGCATTTTTTCTGATATGGTAGAATGATTTCTGAAAATTTTTATGGATGACTTTTTTTTTTTGGTCCTACTTTCTTGAATCCTTAAATCATTTGAGATTAGTCCTAAAAAGATGTAAGGAGAAGCATTTAGTTCTCAATTGGAAAAAATATCAATTCATAGTTAGAGAAGGGATAGTTCTTGACCATGTAGTTTCGAGAAAAAAATTAAAGTGGACAAAACCAAAGTAGATCTGATTGTAAGTCTTCCATCATCCAAGTTTATCAAAGAAATATGTTTATTTTTAGGACATGCTGGATTCTATAGAAGATTCATTGTCAATTTCAGTAAAGTAGCTCGCCCATTAACAAACATGTTAGTAAAAGAAATCAAGTTTGAGTTCACTCCTGAGTGCTAGAATCTTTTGAATTTCTTAAAAAGATACTCATGTCAGCTCCATCATTCATCCTCTTGTTTGGTCTGAATCTTTTGAACTTATGTGTGATGCGTCTGATCATGCTGTGAGCGCAGTTTTATGTTAAAGAATTAATAAGCTGCTCAGAATTATTGACTATACGAGTAAAATTTTAAATGATGCGCAGCTCAATTACATATTACTGAAAAAGAGTTCCTAGCCATTGTCTTTATCTTAAAAAAATTTAGGTCCTATTTGGTTGGGTTATACACCATTGTCTATACTGATCACTCAGCCATTAGACATTTTCTAGCAAAGAAAGATGCCAAGGTGCACTTAATATGATGGATCTTATTCCTTCAAGAATTTGACCTAGAAATCGGGTCAAAAGGAACAGAGAATGCAGTAGCTGATCACTTGTCCCAAATCATGATCGCACCATCTAGTGAACCACCCATCAATGAATTTTTTTCTGATGAAATAGCTCATGTCTGTGTCCACTGAACCATGATATGTTGATATTGTCAACTATTTAGCTATTGGTAAAGTTCTTTCTCATTAGACCATTCAAGATAGACACAAATTTTTGTCTAAGTGAAGTATTTCATTTGGATGATCATACCTTTTTAAGCAGTGTTCTGACCAAATCATTAGAAGGTGTGTCCTGGAAATGAGATTAGAAGTATTTTATTTTCTGTCATGACCAAGCATGTGGTGGTCATTTTGCGTCTAAGAAAATGACTGCCAAAGTTCTTAATGTGGATTTTATTGGTCCAATTTATTTAAGGATGCACACGAGTACTATAGAAGTTGTGTTCGACATCACAAATGGAACGAATCACCAAAAGAAACATAATACCTCTCAACCCAATCTTGGTGGTTAAAATTTTTGATGTGCGGGGGATCGATTTCATGGGTCCATTTTCAAATTCATTTGGAAATGAATACATTTTAGTAGCTGTCGACTATGTCTCAAAATGGGTAGAAATTATTTCCTGTAGATCGAGATAAAAGTGATTATAAAATTTTTGAAAGAAAATATTCTCTCCCGTTTTGGTACTCCTAGAGCAATCATTAGTGATCAGGAGACATATTTTTGCAACCGACCCTTTGCCACATTATTGAAAAAATATAATGTCACCCACAAGTTGGCCATACCTTATCACCCTCAAACTAATGGACAAGTAGAAGTGTCCAACAGACAGATCGAATAAATCTTGAAAAAAACTGTTAATACCAATAGAAAGAATTGGTCCTTGAAACTAATTGATGCACTATAGGCATACCGAACCGTCTTCATGACCAACCTAGGAATGTCTCTCTATAGGATTGTGTTTGAAAAACCTTATCATTTGCCTGTTGAGCTAGAGCACAAAGCCATATGGGCCATTAAAAATTTAGAAGAATTTAGAAATGAAGCTTACGAGAATGCTAGGGTGTATAAGGAACGAACCAAAGTTTTTCATAATTAAGTAATTATGAGAAAATCTTTTACTTCTGGACAAAATATTCTTTTGTATAATTCTAGATTACACTTATTTCTTGAAAAGCTTAGGTCTAAATGGACGGGACCATTCTTAGTTGAAGAAGTCTTCCTACATGGAGCTGTAGAAATTGAGAATCCAACAATGGTGCTGTGTTTAAAGTTAATGGTCAAAGATTAAAATCATTCTTGAAACTGTCCAAAGAATCTATTGACGAAGTCATGATTCTTTATGAACTAACTTATCTCGATTAATTTGTTTGTAATATTTTATCTGGCTAAAGAAATTAAACTTAGTGCTTTTAGGAGGCAACCCAATTTCTTTAAACTAATATCTTTTCTATTGAATAAATAGAGATACCAATCTTCAGGATTCAGACTTTCAAGGAACATCACACCAGATCACCTTCAAAATAAAAATACATATTCATCAGATGATATCTTTTTTTTTTCTTTCTTGCATTGCATTAGAGATAATGAAATTTAAGTTGGGGGTAGGAAAAATCTTCTTAAAATATTTTAAATTTTTTTTTAAAAAAATATATCCCACAAAAATATTTAAAATTAATTTTTTTTAAAATTTTTGAATAAACCATATGTCAAGAAATAGAATATTGAGCAAAATAGACTAGGAAAAGAATAATAAGAATTAGAAAGTATTTGCTAATGACTATTGCGAGTTAAGGAGTAGCTTAGTTGGGTAGATTTTTAGTAGCTTAGATTACCTAAAAGCTATTAGCACTTCTAACTGCATATGCACATTGATAAGCTAAAATAGGTACTGATTGTAAGGTTAATTGAGGATTCAATTATCACTTAAAATTGATGATTGATATACACTCGAATCAAAAATTTGAATTTGAGGAAAGAGCTACTTGCCTAACATAAAAGTGCAAAATACAGAGTATATATGGATTGTTCTAAACTTAGTAATCGTATCTTTGCACCTAAGTCAAGTGTGGAGGTTCGCATCAAATGATGAAGGGAAGGTCAGGATACTCAGCACTAAAAAAAAAAGAGCAGTGTGAAAGCTACTTTAGTTCATGAACTTTATTTTGGGATGTATAGAAAATTAACCAAAATAAGGTGATAAGAGAAGATACATTTGCCTTTTTCAAATCAGTATTCAAATGTTAAGTTGGTCATCACAAATACAAGTGCTGCAGATCATTCGATGTATTCTAAGAAAGTTTCTGATTATACTAACTATCAAATTTATTTCTAAAATTCAATATTTAGTTAGTGATACTTGCTAAACTCTTTGATTTTCAATCATAGGTCTACTTTTGTAAAGAAAGATTTTAATAAAATATTATCAAAAAAATTAATTATATATATATTGTATTGCTAAGGGACTGGTAATAAAGAAGTTGGAGGGTGTGATAAGTGCATAAATTTATCTATAGAAATATTAATTTATGGATCAAATTATCATTATTCTTTTAAAATTGATGCTTCTTCGTATATTTTACAGGAAAAAAATGTATCAATATGAAGAACCTGATCTGCAAGCTTAAAAAGATCAAATAGAATTAAAAATAAAATTAAAATAAATTTAAATTTAAAATTAAAAGTTAATTCGATTCAATTCGCAAGTTGATGGTCCGTTATAGACCATTTGGTTCGTAGAAAGACTGGTGAGCCACGTGAAAAGAGAAGGGATATTTTAAAAATCTTCATGTGGCTCAGAAGAATTCTTGGCGGTTTGTTTTAAACTAGTGGATTTTTGAAAGGCTTCTCTCAGGAAATGGCGGGCTTCAAGCGGGTCCCAACGACGTTCTTTGATTCAAAATAAAGGGCTCGGTCAAGCATTGAGACTTGGGCGTTGGTGGCGCACAGGAGCGAATTCAAATGAGAAAACAGCACAGCAGATGCCGTGCGGGACCGTGGGCTTCTTGCAAGCGAACGTCGGACTAGAGAATAGACGTGTGGCTTCATGCACTCCACGCGGAAATAAAATCCAAAACAACGTGGCCAAGATTTAAAAAAAAAGAAAAAATATTTTTTAAAATTTTTTTAAAGAGAAAGATTTAAAATAGAATGGCTTGCCTTATCCTCCCTTACTCCTCACATCTTATCCGTTTATCTTCTAATTCTTACTTCTTTCCTTAGTCTCACATCGAGAAATTATTAAAATCTTCTTTCCTCTGACATCTATAAAAAGGTCTCTGCACCTCTTTATTGAAAGATATCTCTCTACAACATACTTCTTGTAGGGGGCTCGTGTGACAAGCAGACATATCCATCTTTTAAATTTTTTTAGTCATTTTGTTTTCATTTTTTTCCACTCTTTCAACATAAGGAGAAATTTTTTGTATCAAAATTTTTATTCAACAATAAATTAATTTTTTTTATTTAATTTTTGTAATTTTAATTTTTATAATCGAATAGTTTAAATTTTTACATATTTTAATTCTGTAATTTTTAATTTTTGTAATTTAAATTTTAGCAAGTAGTATAATATTTATTTTGTTTTATTTTTAGGCTTCAAATCAAATTATGTCTGGCTAAGCAATCTCTCCGAGGTTTGCGATGAAGCTAGATCATGAATAGAAGCCTTCTCCTTTAAATTTCTCCTTTCGAGCTTTAATTTTTGGAGTCCTTTTCCCTTCATCTCTTTTGCTAAGAGACTTGATGGGCTATCATTGGGTTATAATTCTTTTATAGTTCATTCTTGATTCAGTGCAAGAGGAGATAATTGGTAGAAGACTCACAAATCTTTTAGGGGGTGTTTGGTTGGGGGAGTGGGATCTGGAATCGGAATTGGAATGGGTGACTCTCATTCCAACCATTTGGTTGGGAGGAGTCCCATTCTGATTTCGATTTCGGGGTGGAATGGGAATGGATCAATCTATATAGAACTTAATCCTTACTCTCCTCTATGGATTCAATTTTTCATTCTAATTTCAATTTCGATTCCTATTCCGATCACGAACCAAACGATTCGGGAGATTTAGCTATTTCGATTTCGATTCCAAGCCATTCCATTCTGATTTTAGTTACGAACCAAACACCCCCTTAATCCTTTCTCCTCTTTCTCTACAAAAACTTTGATGGATTATAGTTAGGTTTGAGTCCTTTCATAATCCATACTTGGGTAACACAAGAGAAAAAGGAGAAAGGAATAGTCTGAAAGTGAAATACTTAATGGATCATAGTTGAGTTAAATCTCTTCACGATCTATACTTATTCATGTTTTACACTTTAATCAAGAGACATTATAAGAGAAATCATAAGAAGGCTCTCTAATTCATTGATTTTGTGGATTCAAAAGTCTTAGATCTTTAGATTATTTACCTTTATAATTAATTAATTTACTGCTTTGATAGTTAGCAATCCAACAAATAATCTCTCCTCTTTTTCTTTAAAATTTATCTGAGTAAGTATCTGAACACATTTTAAAACTTAATTCCTCATGGGATCGACTCATACTCATCGGACATGCTACATTGCATACCGTATGCTTGTGGTAAATTTAAGACACATCACTTGCCGATTTCACCGAAAAGTTTTCCAAAAAAAAGTATTGAGAAGCAATCAGAACAGGAAAAGATTATCTCCTGCCCGATCCCATCTCTGAGAATGGGATAAGGATGCGTGGACAATTGGATTGGAGTCGCAAGCCTAGAAGGAATGGTCGGAGGACGTTTGAGATGGTTACATTGGCAAATAGCCAGACTTATCCACCTTAAATTGTGCTTATCCTTTCCTTTCCCCTTCTCTATTTAAACCCTCCTTCCGATTGATCCCGCACCAAAATCTCTCTTCCTCTCCCTTCTTCCTCACCATTGATCGGTAGCCATCAACTACTATAACTGAGCCTAATCATCTGAAACCCCCTCTTTTCTTCTCAAATTCTCTTGTTGTTCTACTTTTTCAGAGGCTTGGGCTATTTTATTTAGAACCAACAATGCCAGTCGAGCCGCCACTACCGCTACCTGCACCCTGCCATGCCACCACCACCATCGATCCCAACTCCTTTCTTTGCCCTCCTTTGCAGTGAAAACCCCTGTTTAGCTCGAAGAGAGAAAGAAAGAAAAGAGGGAAAGAAAGGGAAGAAAGAGAGAGAATGAGAGAAAGAAAGAGAGAGAAAAGAAAAGAAAAAAAAAGAAAAAAAAAAGAAAAAAAAAGGGGCAAAGGGAAAGCCTACCTTTTTAAAATCGCTCCATTGATTGGACTCCAATTTGATTGGATTTAAATGGATCTGAGACTTTTGGATTCGCCCCATGATTTGATCCAAATTGCAATCTAGATCATGCATCTCTCTCTTTTTCATATTGATCTAGTTAGATCAGGTAAATCCAATCTTGACTACTCTTTCCTTTGTATCTCTACTAATTGATCAGATCAAATCTATTAGTCTATTTTTTCTTAATTAATGAAATATATCGGATCTAGCATTTTGATATAGATTGCAAGGAGCATGGATCTAAGGATCAAATCGTGAATTAAAGACTATGATTTTTGAATATAATTGATCTAAAACTGTAAGTTTCCTATGTTCTTTGAGATTTTTATCATATATTTTAAATTAATTTTATAAAATAATATATATAAATATTTAAAAATATGAGAAAATTATTTATGTTGCGCATGCTCTCATGAAAATGATTGTTCAAATTATGGATCAAGCATAAGATGACTTATATGATTATTCCAAATAGTAATTTAAAATAAATTAAATTTTTTATTTTAAATCTATTCTATGGTACTTGAAAAGGAGATTAATTAATATTGCATGATTTTTGGAAGTGAAAATTATGCATTTTCACCCCTACATGAGCTTTTTGAATAAAAAGTATTCTATTGCTTTTTGAAAATAAGATGTGAAAGTTTGAATTACTATTATTATGAAAATTAGTTACGATAGAAATAATAAGAAAAATTTTTTAGTTAGACTATGATCTAGATTTGACCAATGAGACTGATCGTTGACCACACAATAGAAACATATTTTTTCTGGGCCTAGTTAGTCGGGGCTGATCGCTGGCACATATTAATGCGTTCACATGTTTATTTTTAGAACTATTCTCTCTATCTTGTCGTGAGGCTAATCGTGGTCATGTGAATCAGAGCTAGTTTTTTTCTGAGCCTAGCCAATGGAGCTGATCAGTGGTACATATTGATGGATTGGATGTTCTGTATTCAGATACTAATCTGTTCTGAATCTTGTCATGGGCTGATCGTAGTCATAGTCAACGAAGACTGAGAGAGATTTTTAAATCTTACTGTTACAAATGGTATAATTTGAAAATTTAAATTATATTGATATTTATATCTATTATTGTATGTTTAGAAAAAAAAATTTGATTATGCTTGATCCCTCAGATATATTGGTAACTTATTGAACCCATAAAGCTCTTTTTTTTTTTTTTTTTTTTTTTTTTTTTTTTTCAGATTTAGAAGATTCTATGGGGCTTAGGATCAAGCAATGAGGAGCATAGGATCTTAGGGGATTTTATTTAGTTTATTTTTGAATAAATATTTTGATCTTGATTAAGATGAGATATTAATAAACTATATTTTATTTGAATAAAAATTATTGGATTTATTTTTACCATTATTTGAGTTGGATTGATGATTAATAAAAAAGCAGGTCTTGTATATTCTTTAGGACTTTGTCCTAAGGAGTATACGGCTATCACGTGTCTAATCTAAATGCTGGATTCGGAGTGTGATAGTTATACTAAGGATGAGGACTTACAAGAGGTTTTGGATTTTTTTTTAAGAAAATTACATTTTAAGGGATACCTTCTTGATGCTGCCTATTATGATTTAAAGGTTTATTATGTATACTATCTTATGTCCTGACAAATTAGCTTTTTGCAATGCATTATGATGAAGTAACTTATAAAAATATAAATATAAATTATTAAATAGTGTTGAAAATAAAAATAAAAAATAGTTAAATTTTAGAAAATCAACTAAAATAATATACACAATTGATTTATATATACTTAAAAAATTCCATGATATTTTTTAATCAAAAGACTCCCAAGCTATTTATAAAGGATCTAGGATCTAAGGCACATTATTTGACTTAAAAGAGGACTGTTGATCATATCAGATAAAAGATAGCTATAGGCTTTTTAAAATTAATATGTTGTATGATTTTATCGGATTCCATGTGGGGGTTCATCCAAAGTTTTCTGAATCACAATCCTCATGACTTTAAAAATTTCCTAATTCAAACTATACATAAAATAGGAAATGTAAATGTTAATCTTTCCCATAACAATCCCAAAATTCTACTTAGAAAAAGAAGCTCTTAAAAATTTGTGCAAAAATTGTAAGCGAAAAAAACAATTGACATTTTGAGACTTTTAAACTAACTAAATATAATTTAAATGTACCTATATTAGATGGTTGCATTGTGTGGATCTCATATTTGAGATCTTCTAATATCTTTTGTATAATATCTACATTGCAAAGCCTTTGTTAGATCAAAGATGATCATCTTTTTGAATCAATGATCTTCAATCAAAATAAACTATATATGTTGATCTTCAACCTCGGGGATCTCATCTCTATCCCTGATCTTCATTTGTACATATGGAGGGTCTTCTATAGTGAGTTTTTGTTATGACTGTTGTTCTTTGAAGGGCTTGATCTTGTTTTGTTCTATCTTGATTGGTAGCTTCTTTTCATCAATTTTACTCTTTTTGCCATTGATGCCACTTGTATTATCGATTTTGCTCTATTTGTTGGATTCACGCTTCATTTTGCTGACACTTGTTTCAGGATCAATTTGTTATCATACAAGATAGGATTAAGATTCCAATACCATTATTACAGTCTATTAGTGCTAAGGCTGCAAATAAAATTGATACACAAAGAAATAAATTATAGAGGCAATTAAATCTATAAATTTATCCTTTGCAACAAAAAAGAAGAGAAGATCAAGCAGCGAAGAGAAGGAGGGGGGGGGGCAAGAGAGAGAGAGAGAGAGAGTAATAAAGGGTAAAATCCCTAAAAGGAGTCACTTTTTTTAATTAAATGCATAAATTATGGATGACCTATCACTTCCCATGGACCATATTTATAGACATTCAACTTTAAAAGAAACATTTTCTATTCATAAATAGACTTGCAATAGACCCAGTATATTAACATACATATATCATTTGACTCTAAAGAGTACTTCTTTTTCCAAAAAAGGACTCCTCATCAACGTAAAACTCCATCATATTAAATAAAGATAACTAATGACTTTCTAATGTTAATAAATTCATAATTCCATAGGATTCCCCATAAAGGACCGCAAAAAAAAAAACTTTTCAAATCATAATTTTAGTGACACTTTTCTATCCACTTTCCAAATAGACCCAAAAAGATGAATGCAATGAATAGGAGAATTGCGAGGATGAGGTTGATAACGTAAATTCCCCTAATGTATCTCCAAGTGAACAATTGAGACCAAATGACAATGAGTCTGCATGATAAATCAATTTATTAATATGCATAAGGACTTGTAACCAGAGAATAAATTATAATTGACCTGATCATCCCACAAAGATACTTCACAAAATGGGGTTTGGGGTATCATGTGTTGAGAGAAAGAATAAATGGTTAGCAATTTATAAGGCATGTCTGATGGTAAGTGTCACATTTCTAATCCAAGATCATTTTCACCTATATATTGCATGTGGGGTTAAAGGGTTTAACCTAGATCATTTTCATACTATGTCAAAAATTTTGAAATCTATGCATGCTAATCCTATCCGATTTTCTAGCAGTGGTATCAGAGCCACTGGTTTTTTAAGATATCTATTATCTAATTTTTATCTTAGATCTGAAAGTTTAAATGATTTAAAATTGATCTTATGCTGATATAAGATTGTCCTGGTATAGAATTTATCTCTTATATTGAAAAGATTGTCTTAGTACAAGATTGATCGATTTTGAGAATTATTTTTGAAATATTTAAATCAATATTTCAGATCTAAAAATTGATGTATATGATATGTCTTTATTCATGTTAGATCTGAAATTAGAATGATTAAAGTTTGCATCGGATTGGTATAAGGTTATCCTGGTATAGTGTTTACCTCCTATATTGAAAAGATTGTCCAAATTTGATGCGAACCAATTTTTTAAAAATTATTTTCAAAAAATTTTAATCATTATTTTAGATCTAGTTTTATATGCATTTGATATATGTAATTCTTATTTTAGATCTATAATTTAATATATATGTGATATATATTTAAATTTAGATTTAAAACTTGATATATATGATATATAAAATTAGATTTAGATCTAAAATTATTTTTTGAGATCATAAGCCACTATTGCATGCAATGAAATATAATCTAAAAAATATTTTCAAAATTAAAAATTATGTTATTGCATGTGAATATGGGTTGAACAAATTAGGTCTAGTGATCAAACTACAATTAGGATCAATTGATTAGATCAGACTAGAATCCATTGTCTATTTTGAGTAGTTGATTGAATCTAATCAATGATTGGTTAGAATAAGGTCAAAAGGGCTCAAAGTTGAGTTTAGTTGTAGTTGATCGCATCGATTCACATTTTGATGTGAATTGATTAACACAAGACCAAATTTGGTTCAGTGTTTGGATCCATTTTAATAGGTTAATCTGATTGATTCTAATTAATCAATTTGGTGTCTAAGATAAGTATCTAGATGGTGGTTATTTAATTGGTTCCATTATCTGATCTAGCCAATTTGTTGGTGTCTAAGGAAAGCAACGGAGGGACTCCGTCATATATTAACTTATCTGGTCATTTTGGGAGATTTAATTTCGTGCTAGGTTACTCGTTGACTCGTGTTCACCCATGTCGACTAGGTAGGTCAGATATATGGATGTGCTGATTTGAACTTGATCAATCGAATGTCATATCTGCTGATTTAGAAGAGACCTAAATCTAAATCACCTCACTAAATATTAAGTCTAGAGATCTTCCATCGCTGTAGAGATATGGATGCCTTCCTAACATTGATCGTTCTCGACTGGTTATGGTGGTTCGATTGCATCAGGAAGGTATAACCACTCTATTGGCATTTAATGCCCTGGGATAGAGATGAGATTGGACCCAATAACTATTAGGTGAGGATCCCAATGATGGCTTTGCATCCGCTGGTGAACAATGGGTCTGACTTAATTAAGAAATATGTCAATAACTGTTAGGTAAGGCCACAGGACTTAGAGATCAAATCCACTGCATCTTGCTTAGTGAAACAATGGATAAGGTGTTGTCCACTCATTGATCTATGCTCATCAATAATTATTAGGTGAGGTGCATATGGATCAGTGAGACTGCAGTATCTACTAAAAATCGATCGTGTATAGATTTTTATTTTCTCCATCCGAGTGTGGGAGATTCGAGAAAATAGTGAAAGTCTTTGTTTATTTTTAAAGTTTCTAGAATAAATATTTAATAAGTACAAATATCTAACTAGAAACTGTTCTCTCTATAGATTACCATGTCGAGTTTCAACCCCTTAGCTCGTATCCTTGACATAAATAGGTTGATCGGAATGAACTATGAAGACTGGCTTCGAAATTTGAAAATCATTTTCAATTTCGAGAAACTAACCTATGTCCTGGATCAGGATGCATCTGTGTTATTAGCTCGTCCATCCCTTGATCAATGAGCTACACTTGAAAAATAGATGGATGAGGACAATAAGGTGAAGTGTTACATTCTAGCATCCATGTCCAATGATCTTCAGCGATAGCATGAAGACATGAGGACTGTCAAGGAGATGCTTACTCATCTACAAGAGTTGTACGGTGAACAGAGTCGCACAGCTCGCTTTGAGATCTCTCGGAGACTATTCATAGCGAAAATGCATGATGGACAGTCCGTCAATGATCATTGTTTGACAATGATCAAAGACATCGAAGAGCTTCAGAAGCTCGTGATGAACATGGACAAGAAATTACAGATGGATTTGATCATCCAGTCTCTTTCTGATTTGTATGGATAGTTCATTATGAACTACCATATAAATAAGATTGATAGCACTTTGTCCGAATTGCTGAATATGTTGATGATAGCTGAGGGCATCTTGAAAAATTTAAGAGGTATGGTTCTGACTGTGGAGCGGGCTTCCTCTAAGAGAAAGTTTTCTTTCAAAAAAAAGAAGCTTGTGAAGAAGCAAAATAACGAAGCCAAGCCCAAAAAGTAGGTTTCGAAGAAGGCTGATGACAAAGAAAATTATTTCTATGGCAATATCGAAGGCCACTGGAGAAGGAATTGTTCGACCTACCTGATGACTGTGAAGAATAGATAGAAAGATGGACCTTCTGAAGGTATGACTAATTTGCTCGTAATTAAAATTAATCTAATGATTTCCTCTTCTTCTAGTTGGGTTCTAGATTTTGTTTCAAGTGCTCATTTGTGCACTTTTGCAGGGTCTTAAAGAAGTTAGAGGGCTGAGGGAAGACGAGATCACTCTCCGGATCTGCAATGGAGCAAGGATTGCTACTGTGGTCATCGGGACCTATCCTCTGTGATTACTATTTGGGATTAATTTAATTTTGAAAGATTGTTATTATGTACTTATAATTAGTAAAAATTTAATTTTCATATCTGTGCTAGCATAAGATAACAATAATTTTTATTTCAATAAAGATATATGTGTAATTTATTTTGAAAATAAAGTTGTTACATGTGCTCTTTTGATTGACGGTCTTTATCATTTGCATATGGATGCGAGTGTTATATTAATGAGCAAACTATGAATATCATAGGGTCTAAGAGACTTAGAGATATGATTAGCCAAAAGTATCTATGGCACCATAGGCTAGGCCATATAGAAGAGGATACAACAAATTAAAAAAAGATGGTCTTCTCAGACCATTGACTTTCGAGTCTTATCCAGTTTGTGAGTCCTGTTGTTAAGAAAAAATAGCTAAGCTGTCCTTTATGAGATAAGGGAAAAGGGCCACTGAGATATTAGCTTTGGTACACACTGACGTATGTGGTTCATTTGATGTACAAGCCAGGGATGGCTATCTCTACTTCATAACTTTTACTGATGATTATTCATAATATGATTTTATGTATTTGATGTATTGAAAGTCTAAAGCTTTTGAAAAGTTCATAGAATTCAGACATAAAGTAGAAAAATAGATCGAAAAATCTGTAAGGGTTCTTCGATCAGATCGAGGAAGAGAATATCTTAATGAAGAATTTCGGATCTATCTCAAGGATAATAGTATAGTCTCACAGTGGACATCTCCAGGAACGCCTTAGCTCAATAGAATATTCGAAAGAAGAAATTGAATTCTATTAGATATGGTCCAGTCCATGATTAGCTTCACAGATTTTTCTGTATTTTTTGGGGACATGCATTACTTTCTATAATTCATCTTTTGAATTGGGTTCTCTCTAAATCTGTTTCATCACTCTATACGAGTTATGGCATAGTAAGAAGCTAGCTTTTCGGTATCTCAAGATCTGGGGATGTCCGGCCTATGTCAAGCGACAGCAGGCAGACAGGTTAGAGGCTAGGTCATTTAGGACTCATTTTATTGGGTATCCTAAATGGGATACTACTTCTATCTTTCTGAGGATCACAATGTGATTGTGAGCCATTATGCTATCTTCTTAGAAAAAGAGTTTAACCAAGATGGAGGCAGTGGGAGGAAGATTGAGTTCGAAGAGAAGATTTTTGAAAAGAATCAAGTCTAAAAAATCTGAACTCAGTAGTGAGCCAATGGATATAGTACCTCCTCCACTTCGTAGATCAAGTAGGATCTCCCACCCTTCTGAAATGTACTTAGGTATTCTTACAGAAGATTTAGAGGAAGCATTCCTTGTGGGATATAGGGACATTAGGAATGATCTCAAGACCTACAATGAGATAATGTTAGATATTGACTCTGAGAAATGGATGGAAGCGATGAAGTCAGAAATTGACTCTATGTATTTCAATCAGATTTGGTCCTTAGTAGATTCACTTGAAGGTATTGTGCCTATTGGATGTTAATAGATTTATAAAAGAAAATTAGTTCGGATAGTAAGGTAGGGACCTATAAAATAAGGCTAGTTGCAAAAGGTTACAGTCAATATGAAGGCATTGATTATAATGAAATCTTTTTGCCTGTGGCCATGCTAAAGTCCATCCATACTACTTGCGATTGCAGCTTTTCATGATTATGAAATTTGACAGATGGATGTGAAAACTATCTTCCTAAATAGATATCTTCAGGAAGATATCTATATAGAAAAGCCTTTGAATTTCACATCCAGTGACAGTGATCACATGATTTGCAAACTATAAAAGTCCATATATGGACTCAAGCAAGCATCTCGGAGTTGGAACACTCGCTTTAATGATATGATCAAAATATTTGATTTCATCAAAAATGAGAAAGAACCGTGTGTATATAAAAAGGTCAGTGGGTGCACTGTCACATTTTTCATATTGTACGTGGAAGATATCCTCCTGATTGGGAATGATATTCTCATACTGACATCGGTCAAAGTATGGTTGTCAAAAAATTCATCATAAAAAATCAAGGAGAAGCTTCCTACATTCTTGGTATAAAGATCTATAGGAATAGATTTAATAGAATGATAGGACTCTAACAGCAAATGTACATAGAGGAGGTGCCGAAGAGGTTCAACATAAAAAACTCCAAGAGGGGTCTCTTGCCCCTTAGACATGACATTCATCTCTCTAAGAAGATGTGCCCTAACACACCTGAGGAGATCCAGTGCATGAGCAAGATCCCTTATGCTTTGATAATAGGAAGTCTCATGTATGTCATGTTATGTATACGATCTGATATAATCCTTGCCGTGAGTTTCACGAGTAGATATCAGATGGATCCAAGTGAAAACACTGGATTGCTATGAAGAACATCCTTAAGTACTTGAGAAGGGTTAATGATTTGTTCTTAGTCTTTGGTGAAGGATCAAAGCTGAGAGTTGAGCGATACATCGATTCTGACTTTATGACTGATGTCGATGATAGAAAATTTACATCGGGATATATTTTCTTATATAATAGTAGTGCGGTTAGCTGAAAGAGTTTCAAGTAGTCGATCATTGTAGATTCGACCATGAAAGTCGAGTACATCATCGTCTCTAAAGCTGTTAAGGAAGTTTTTTGGTTCAAGAAGTTCGTTGCAGATCTGGGTGTGATGCCATCAGATATCATTGCACTGCATTGTGACAACAACAGTGCCATAGCCCTCGCTAAGGAGTCCAAATCTCGCCAGAAGTCCAAGCATATAGAGCGGCGGTTCCACATCATATGCAAATACCTCGAGATGAAGTTCATCGAGGTGCAGAGAGTTGACTTCACACAAAACGTGATCAAGCCTCTTAGCCAGCAGAAGATCGAAGCTTATTTTGAGAAGATGGGTCTTAGGTATATGGCCACTTGGCTTTAGATCAAGTGGGAGTTTGTTAGATGAGTGCCCTAGAAGTTAATTGTTGGCTAACATATTTTATAATTTCAGAACTTAATTTTATACTTGTAATATTTTTATATTAATAATTTTTTTTTTCAATCTTGTTTATGTGTCCATAATTTGTCCTAGAAATTAATAAGATGATTTTTGTATATTCTCAAGTGTTGAGAATTTGAAACATACATTAATTAGTGGTTAGTTTCTAAATGCTCTCGATCAAAGGATTGTCACGGAGGATAGTGATCAATCCATTTAAGATTGATGCACTGATTACCTCTCTTATGAATAGATGAGTCTCGGGTCCGCAATGTAGGGACACTGGGGTGAGAGTGCAGGTTATTGTTAGAGAATAACTTATACTGAATGTGACCAACATGAGAAACTACTTAGATGTCTACTCACTCATCAATGATTATCTTGATGCTGCAGTGGTGTGAGTGGTCCTTTGACTTGTGGTGTCATCAGCTATTCGTAGTGAGGCTACTGAGTTTGACTATATATTTTCTTGATTCCTAGCCATTCAGATTCTTACTATGTATGTTGGCTACAGTAGATTCAGATTTACTGTTAGGAGTAGGATGCATCTAGAAGGAATCTATCAACTTTGATAGAAAATGAGAAGTCCTATATAATTTGTGAGACTGAGTTCAAAAAGTCTTTGACCAAAGCAAGTGTCAATACTGAAAAAGAGTTTCTAGAGAATTCACAAATGAACCTGAGTCAAGCCAATCTAGCATATGACTGACGATGGGGTCTGACGAGTTCTCTATGATCTCCATCAAATTGGGACTCACGATAGAAGGACTGAATCATACAATAACTGCATCTAAAGGTGCACATTTTCATTCTACTAGATTGCCACTACATACTACTAGGTGTCACGATAGATTGTGGGACCCATCGGACATCATCTTGATGATGGATGATCCTCAAAAGGGTAGAGCTGAAATTATTCCAATCCATCGAAAGGAGTTTCGATCATATTGTGATGGAGATCACAATATATCTCACTATCAGATAGAATAGAACTTATGGGGTCACACATTAAGAGATTTAATCATGAATTAACCAATTGAGCTTATGATGTTCTAATTGGAATAGGATTTAGTGAAATCCTATTGTGTTTAAGAAAACCATACTAGCACATAGTTAAACCAATTCTTCTCTGAACTGTGATTCCTTATTAGATAAGAATTGAATCATGTCTATAGCTTTGAACCTAATCTAAATCCATTTTGATTTGGATTTAGTGGGGCACCTATTTGAGGGCCCAAAAGGATTAGATTAAGTCAATAAGTTGGCAAATTAATCTCCTCATTTTCTTTCTTATTTTTTCCTTTTATGGGGAGGATTAATTGGAAAGAAGAGATGGCGCATGATCCTTTTTTTGGAAACTCTAAGGGGCGCCATCTCTTGGAGAGGGCATGAGAGAGAGAGGCCCGCCCCCTCTTTTGCTTAGGTGTGGAAGGAGAGAGGGAGAGAGGGGCCACACCCCCTCTCTTGTGCATAAAATCTTAAGGGGGTGCCAAGAGTTGGCACCCCAACTACTTGCTTTAAATATCAAGTGGCGCCCTCTCATCTTGCCTTATAAGATGAGGGCGCCACATCCACTTGACTTTTGAGGTAAGGATTTTTTCAATTAGGTCTGATTTTTTGAGAAAAAAAATTATTAAAAGATGAGAGACCTTATGAGATAAGATCTAATCTTTTTAGCTGATTGGATAACGATTTGGAATTAAAAAAAACTTATTTAAGGAGATGGTCTCCTAGGGTTTGAAAAAAAGAATTTTGGGAATTTAATTCACCTCCTCTTCTCCTTCTCCATGCCACCCCTTCTTCCTATCTTTCCTACGCCCAAGTGTTGGACGTCCCATCCTCCCACGCACCAAGGTGAAGGGTGGTTTCTTTTATATCAAGCAAAAAGGGAGAAAGGCTATAGTTCAAGTGTTGACACTGCAGTCAGAGATCAACGTGTAATCAAAGGTTCCAAAGACTGAGATTCTACTTAGAGAAAAAAGATCTATAACGAGAAGAAAAATTCAAGATTAATTCCGATAGATATCTGTAGAGGTCAGACATATGTGCAGCTCAGGAACTTCAGATCTAAGATCATCAGTTGTAGTGTATTTTAACCCACTCAAGGTATTGAGATTCGATCTCAATTTTATTTTAATTTTCAGATTATATGCATATCTTAGATCTAGATCTTGGGTAGATATAGATTGGATCTATTGCATGTGGAGTTAAAGGATTTAACCTAGATCGTTTCCACTGCTACTTTAAAAGTTTTGAAATCTATGCATACTAACCCTACCAAATCTTCTAACACTCTTCCCATTCCATGGAGATCTTTTATGGCATGTAGGGGTGCTGTTTGCATAGGAAGATGAAATATAAAAGGTTCAAAACTTACTTTTCTGCAAAATCCTAATTTTTGAAATCCTAGGTTTTGGTTGTATGTGATGCAAATCAAATAAAAAGTAAATTATCTAATCTAAAGGATTAAAAATTATTTTAATAAAAAAAATAAAATCTAAAATCATAAAAGATTTGGATATGATTTAAAAACTGATTTATGGTTGATTTTATTTTAGATTATGTGATGACTTCTCAGGCTGTTTCAGATCAAACTAAGATCCCTCATATCTCTACTGTCTTTCAAATGCTTACTACATAGTCCGTACGTATTGAGCAGCTTGAGGGATATATTTTGAGACTGACGGACAGAGTTTTAGACTTGCAGGGACAAGTTTTAGCCTTAGCCCATCCCCAGCCGTAAGAGAACATCACAGAGGTCTCCGACCTATCTGCAGAGATGGCTAGACTTCGAGGAGTTTTAGAGAGTGGCTTTGACTTTTTGAGGAGAGGGATCAGGGATTCTAGTGAGACTGCCTCTACTCAGTTTAGTACTCTGATGTAGTCTGTGTCGAGAGCCTTGGATCTTTTGGACACCATCAGATTTTCTCTTATAGCACAGTCCATATCTTCTCCAGCTCCAGGACCTTCTCGTCCTTCTACTCGTGCCGATATTTCTATCCGTGGCCGAGGCAGATGTAGTCGAGATCGTGCCCGTGGATTTGATCCTTCATCTCTTCATTATATCTCCGACTCTTCAGATTTTGATCCCTCTAGCCATGATATCTATTAGATCTAGCATAGTTAGTCTTCTATGTCTAAGATCTATTTTATGGCTTTTGTATTTGTTGGCTGATTGACTCTTGGATAGTTGTTATCCGTGACTTTTGTATTTTGAGTTGACTCATATGTATTGAGACACCTATGTATTCAGTTATATTTTGGATATATATATATTTATATGCTTTGAATTTCAATGAATGTTTATGATTGGGATCAATTAAACTGTCTTAATTATGAGATATAAAAAATAACTCATATTTGTGTTATGAAATATTATAAATAGCAATGTCTTCTATATGAGCAAATTGATATGTCCTTTATAATTGCTATAATGAGGGGGAGTAGAGAAATAAACAATGAAGAGGGGGAGTAAAGAAATAAAATATGGTATCAAAAAGGGGGAGTAGAGAAAATATGTCCTTTATGTTATCTTTTTTTTTTCTCTCTTCAAAATTACTTAAGATCTTAATTGATGTTGTCAAAAAGGAGTAGAGAATCAAAAATCGAGATCGAGCAATAAGCAATAAAGAAATAGAATCGAGAGCAATAAGCAAAATTGTCAAAGTAAATTTATCAAAGAACCAAAATTATTAGCAATTTTCAAAGCAAATGATCTTATAAGTAAATTTCAAATTGATCTTCAAACTACTCATGATGCATTTCATTAAAATAACTGGCTATGATGTTTAAGTGATGCATCTTCATAAATTTGAAATTCATGTTCAATGCCTTATATATGTTATATTCTGATTTTACTCAAGTATTTTGTCATCATCGCAAAGGAGGAGATTGTTGCTCTTTGAATTGATTTTGATGATTACAAAGCATTTGAGGGGTTTACTAATGATTTTAGTTTGGAAAAGATTTATTATTTTTCAGGGATAAAATCGTAATTTCATCAAGTCCTAATTCGAAAGCCTCAAGAGCAAGAACAAAAGATTTGTGATCTATTGGAAGAAATTTTATAATTTTTGGATGTTGATTTTGAAAGAAAATAATGTTTATAAAATTGGATTGATCCCATGAGTCGACTCATGTCAAATGGGGCTGAACGATATGCTATTTTTTGGCTGGTACACCCAATTGAGTCGATCCCATGAGTCGATCCTTGTACATGAGTTGACCCTATGAGTCGACCTCTGTTGTTGTGCATGTCAAAATTACAGAATAATCATTTTCTATTCTGTGCCATAGAAGTCGACCCCATGGTCGACTCATGTGTATGAGTCGACTTTATGAGTCGACCCCTGCGATGGAAAAACTCCGTAACGGCTAGTTTTTCAACTGTTTTGGCGCATTTAATGTTCATTTAATGATCTCCAACGGCTCTAAAACTACCCAGATTACTTTCTACTATCAAGTGAAGTTATAAAAGGCACTTAAAGGAGGGAATAAACAAGGTTTTGAAAAGATTTTCAAGCATTCAATTCAGCCCTAAGCAAAAAGCCTTCTTGAAGTTAAAGAAGCTTTTATTTCAAGTTCACCAACTCCTCAAAAGCTCATTAAAGTCTTCAACAACCTTGAGGAGAATCAGAAAAGCTTCTTCATTGTTCTGTAAAGTATATTTAAAGCTTTATTTGCTCATTAATGGAGCTACATTTATATTTTCGTGTGATTAACTGTTATACTTTATTTTTGAGTTGATCTTTAGTTTTGGAAGGATTCCAAAACGTGGAAAGGTTGATTCGAACATTAAATCGGATTGTATTGAGTTGGCTTGTACCCGAAAAATAAGTATTCTAGTTTAGGATAGCTAGAGTCGGAGGTACTGACGTTGTATTCTTGTTGAATACGGCTTAGTAGATTTGAATTCCCCAGTAGGAGCTTGAGGAGTGAATGTAGGTGCAAGGTTGGCACCAAACCACTATAAATCTTGGTTGTTTGGGGTGTGCTTACTTGTTCTCTATCTTATTTTTTTTTCCTTCTTGTACTCTTGCATCTAATATCTTCACTTTGCTTAAATCACTCACTTCAATTAACTTGCCTTTTATTACTTAATCCTTGTGGTTCTAAATTAATTTTAAATTTTCAAAAACTCAATTCACTCTCCTTTTTGGGTTGCATAGCTGGGCAACAAGTGGTATCAGAGCTCGGTGCTCTAGTCCTACTTTGATTTAACCATCAAAGAGCTAAAAATCTATGTCAACTCAAGTTGATGCTTCACTAGCCGAGGAGCAGTCCACAAACCGACCTCCACTTTTCAATTGGTCAAACTATATCTATTGGAAAGCTCGGATGAAAATTTTTATTCAAGCACTAGACTACGATATGTGGAGTATCATAGTAAATGGACCATATACATCCACCAAAATAATTGATGGTGTTGAATTAACTAAATTCGAAAAAGAATGGGATGAGGTTGACAAAAAAATGGATCAGCTTAATGTAAAAGTCATGAATATTTTATGTTGTGCTCTAGATGCTAATGAATTCAATCGTATTTCAACATGCATGTCAGCTAAAGAAATATGGGATAGATTAGAAGTAACTCATGAAGGCACTAATCAAGTCAAGGAATCAAAAATTAACATGCTTGTGCATAAATATGAACTCTTTAAAATGGAGTATGATGAATCAATAACTGAAATATTTACTCATTTTATTGATATTATTAATGGTCTAAAGGTCTTGGTAAGTCTTATTCTAACAATGATCTCGTGAGAAAGATTCTTAGGTTTTTACCAAGGACTTGGGAGGCCAAAGTGACCGCAATCTAAGAAGCCAAAGATTTGAATATCTTACCCCTTAGAGGAGCTTCTAGGATCGCTAATGACACACGAGCTAAGCATGAAACTACATCAAGAAGAAGATGTCAAAAAGAAGAGGGCAATCGTCCTCAAATCCACTGCTCAACTTGATGAGGAATCCGATGATACAGAAAATGAAGAGCAGGATGAAGAAATGACCCTCATTACTAGAAAGTTTAAGAAGTTTTTGAAGAAAAGAAGATAAGAAATGAGGAAGAGGCCACCTACAAAAGGAGAACATAGTAAAGAGAAGGATAAAGAGCCACTCCTTATTTGTTATGAATGTAAGAAGCCAGGACACTTTATGTCTGAATGTCCACAACTTAAGAAGGATTACAAGAAGTACAAGAAAAAAGCTATGATGGCTACATGGAACGGAAGTGATGTGTCAAGCTCCAAAGAAGAAGATTTAAATGAACAAGCCAACTTGTGCCTTATGGCATATGAAAATGAGATAAACACTGAAACTCCTAATGACTTTACCTTTGAAGAACTTCATGAAGCGTTTTATGATCTAATTGATGAAGTAAAGAAGTTAGAAGTGAAGAACAAAGAATTAAAATCAAAAAATCAATCTTTACTAAAAGAAAATGAGATTATTTCAAATGAAAAATCAATCTTGTCTCAAAAAAATCTGAACTTAAAAAATGAGATTGCCAAGTTAAAATCAATGGTTGAAAAGTTCACTTTAAGTTCAAATAAATTTCAAATGATATTTGAAAATCAAAAGACCATTTATGATAAAGTCGGTCTTGGATATAACCCTTTAAAGAATTAAAAATTTCTGAAAAATATCTTTGTAAATTCATCATGCAACAAGTTTTCAAATATTACTTGCTTTAAATATGGTAAAGTAGGATACAAATCCTATACATGTTTTTCTACCAAATCTGAAAATTCTAATGTGAAGAAAATATGGGTTCCAAAAGGAACCATTGTGACTAACCAAAGAGGACTCAAAAAAATTTGGGTACCTAAAGTCAAAATTTGATTTTTATATGTAGGTGTGTCTTGCATCCCAAGGAACAAATCGAAAATGGTATCTTGATAGCGGATGCTCAAGACACATGACTGGTGATGAATCTCAATTTATCACACTTGATGCTAAAGATGGAGAGATGGTCACCTTTTATGGGTGGTCAGGATGACCGACCAAAGTCAGACCTGATCATTTGTTAGTTAGATTCTTGAGTATGATCATGTTAATAGTTTGACCTAACTAGACCTTTCAGTGGAGGCCAAAGCCTAGTGTTGGAAACTTCGGGCAAAATTAATTGCTAGAAATTATTTGATGAAATAATTGATTAAGAATCTATCCATAGATGCACATGGATGAGCTGACCAAAGTTGGGCTCATGTGCAGTCTGTGTGGATTCTAGTATTCGCTAAGAAATTAGGGTAATTTTTGAAATTGAAGGTAGAGATTCCAAATTCCTATAAATTAGTTGAAGAACTTTTAGATTAAAGTCTATATCTTTAGGCTTAATTAATTTATATACTAATTAGGTTTATGATTTTTCTTTTATGCAGTTATGGCCACCAACTTATTACTCCGATCATTGTTGGATAATAATAAATTGATGGGATCCAATTTCGATAGCTGGTATCAAAAAATGAAGATAGTTCTGGAGCATGAGCGGATCTTGTACGTGTTGACAGATTCAGTACCTGAGGAGTCCGCTCCTAACGCTAATTTCTAATTGTCTTCTTTTCTCAGACATGAGATCTATCATCTGAAACTAGATCAGATATGCTCCCTATTTATGTCTTACATGAATATTTTTTTAAAAATATATAAATCACATTAATCTTGATACCACATCTAGCTAGTAAATTTATCATCTCACTAGAAAACTATCATACTTGACCTATAGTGTGTATCATCGGCCCATAGGAACAATTCAAATATAACTCATTTAAGCTGGTTGCTGTTTGCAGAACCTTTTCTCCCATTCACTATAAGGATTTCATTTCCCCCTGGAGTGGCCAAGAACACATAAATGATATTGAAGAAATTTATCCCATAATTGTCCTAGTAAAGTCCACATTTAAATTCAATGACAAACAAACAAAATGATGATGTCCCAAAATCTTTAGATCTATTGTCACATATCCCAACCAAAAAGGAAAAGAAAAAATTGTCTACTTTTAACTGAATGAAAATATTATACTCTATATACTAAGTTGCAAGTATAGAAGTTTCATAGACTACTCCAGCATGTGGCTGATGTATGGAACAAAGTGATGGCAAACATCCATCTAGGATTTCAAGCTTCTTATCTCATCCCATTGCCTGCTATACATCCTGTAGACAGCCAATCCATACCGCACTTCGAAGCTTTCCCATGTCAAGAGAACACATTTCCAACCATCATAGATTGCTTCCACTAACCAAGCACATTAAAAGATTTAAATAAATGGATCAATGTCGGTTAAGCCATTTAAGACCTTATCCCATTTGTGCCAAACCCATACTTGCTTAAAACGGGTTAGTTGCAGGTTGGATTAATAGGTAAGGTCATAAATTGCCACCCTTAGTTTCGCTTGTCGATAAACCAAAATAGCACCATGAGGAATTATGTTTCACTTGAGCATGACAAAGCATTAGCATTATTTATTGCCAGATATATTCTAACCAAGGAGGAAGAAGACGAGGTTGGATAGATGTACCATTTTCAAAATGTGCTGATTTATGAGAGCAAGGACAAATTGCATGGAGATGGAACCAACCACAATCTTTCCACTCAAGCCTTCCATGATTAATTTCTTTCAAAGTGGAGTGACTCTTCCGATTTTTTTCCGCATCAATTTGGAATAGTGCAATATAGGCAAGGCTGTTACTATGGCTTTTGTTGAATAGTAGGCATCTGACCTTGAACAATGTAAAGAAGATAAATTGTAACCCACATTGAGCATTTGTATTCTATGGAGAAAAGGAAGAAAATATTAACCATCTGTTTGAAACTACAGAGAGAGCTAGAATATGGAAACACTTAAGACTTTGGCTAATAGTTTGAAGAGCACCATTTTAAGTGACTTATCTAGAATCTTCTAGGACTGTGGAGGTAGAAAAATATTAAGAAGATTTTGGAGGAAAGGTTGGGATATGCTTGTGCTAGCCTACTAGCAAATCTAGCTAGCTAGAAATAATTGGATATTCAGGAATACCTTTCTTCTAATATAGAGGTAATTTAAAGGATTAAAGTCATATCAAAAGCTAGATTGTTATTGTGAGAATGGGTCTAATTGGATCCGAAAAGTTTTCAAAAAAAAAAAAGTGTTGAGAAGCGATCGGAACAGAAGAAGCTTATCCCTTGCTCGATCCCGCCCCTTGGAATAGGATAAGGATGCATGGACGATCGGATGGAAGTTGCAAGCCTGGGAGGGACGATCGAAGGACATTGGTTACGTCGGCGAATAGTCAGACTTATCCACCTTAAACTTAGCTTATCCTTTCCTTTCCCCTTCTCTATTTAAACCCTCCTTTCGATTGATCTCCCACCAAAATTCCTCTTCCTCTCCCTTCTTACTCCCCGCTGGTAGCCGTCAGCTGTTGTAATTGAGCCTAATCGTCTGAAACCTCCTCTTTTCCTCTCAAATTCTCTTGTTGTTCCATCTTTTTAGAGACCTTGGCTATTTTATTTGGAACCAGCAATGCAGGCCGAGCTGCCAGCACTGCTGCCTGCACCTGCCACCCCACCACCACCATCGATCCCAACTCCTCCTTCCCCCTTCCCTTCTTTGTAGTGAAAACTCCTGTTCAGCTTAAAGAGAAAAAGAAAGAAAAGAGGGAAAGAAAGATAAGAGCATTAGAGAACGAGAGAAAGAGAAAAAAAAGAAAAAAAAGAAAAAAAAAGGAGTAAAGGGAAAGCCTACCTTTTTGAAATCGCTCCATTGATCGGATCCCAATCTGATTGGATCTAGATAGGACTGGCAATTTGTGTTCATACATCATAAATAGAACATGTCGATCTGAGGGTATAACATAGATTAGCTCAATCCAAATATGACCTGTTTAATTAAATGGGTTGATCTATGGAACACAAATATGACTCGAATATATACGGATGGACACGACATGATACGATCCGTCTAACACGATTAATAGTCATATTGGCGGGTCAAACGGATACACGACCCACCTAATAATTAGTTTAACTATTTGATTTATTTACAAAATTTAACTAAAATAATAAAAATTTAGTCAAAAAACTAAAATAATATAAAAATAGTTTAGTTATCTACTATGCTAATTCACAGTTCTAAATTCCATTGTTGTTTGTTTTTGGTTAGGGTTATAATTTTTTGATTTTCCTCATTTGCCCTTAAGTAATCTTAAAATAAATGTATTAAACATGTTTAAACGTATCGTGTAAAATTCGTTAACTTGTTTTAACCTATTTAATTAAATAGATCAAAATGGATTACGTAGGTCAACCCGCTTAAGACATGAATTTATCGTGTCATAAATGGGTCGATCTGTTTATAACCCAAATTCATTTATTCTAAATCTGAATCCTTATATGTATCGTGTTGTGCCCTATCCGTGTCAATAGATCGTGTCGAAAATTACTAGCCCTAGATCTAGATGTATCCGAGACATCTGGATTCACCCCATAATCTGATCAAAATCATAATCTAGATTGAGCATCTCTCTCTTTTTCATATTGATCAAGTTAGATCAGGTAAATCCAATCTTGACTATTCTTTTCTTTGTATCTCCACTGATTGATGAGATCGAACCTATTAGTTTATTTTTTCTTAATTAATGAAATAGATCTGATCTAGCATTTTGATATAGATCGCGAGGAGCGCGGATCTAAAGATCAGACCGTGAATCAAAGGCTATGATTTTTGAATCTCATTAATCTAAGGCTATAAGTTTTTTATATTCTCTGGGATTTTTATCATGTATTTCAAATTAATTTTATTAAATAACATATATAAATATTTAAAAATTTGAAAAAATTATTTATATTATGCATGCTTTCATGAAAATGATTATTCAAATTATTTATATTATGCATAAGGTGATTGATATGATTATTGCAAACTACAATTGGAAATAAATTAATTTTTTTATTTTAAATCTATTCTGCGGTACTTGGAAAGAAGATTAATTAACATTGCATGATTTTCAAAAGTGAAAATTTTGCATTTTCACCCCTACATGAGCTTTCTGAATAAAAAGTATTTTATTTTTTTTGAAAGTAAGATATGAAAGTTTGAATTACTATTGCTATGAAAACTAATTATTGTAGAAATAATGAGAAAAACTTTTTAGTTAGACTATAATCTGAATCTAACCAACGAGACTGATCGTTGGCCACATGTTGAAATATGTTTCTTCTAGGCCTAGCCAGTCAGAGCTGATCGCTGGCAGAGTTAGTCTTTTTGGGCCTAACTAATCGGGGTTGATCGATGGTATACATTAATATATTTGCATATTTATTTTCAGGACTAATCTCTTTGTCTTGTCATGGAGCTAATTGTTGCTATGTGAATCAGAGCTAGTTTTCTTCTAGACTTAGCCAGTGGAGCTGATTACTTGTATGCATCGATGGATCAGATATTTTATATTCAGGAGCTAGTCTCTTCTGGGCCTTGTCATGAGCTGATCGTGGCCGCAATCAATGAAGACTGAGAGAGATTTTTAAATCTTGCTGTTACATATGGCATAGTTTGAAAATTTAAATTATATTGATATTTACGTCTATTACTGTATGTTTAGAAAAGAATTTTTAATTATGCTTGATCTTTCATAGATATTGGTAACTTACTAAGCTTGTAAATTTTATTCTCTTTTTCTATTTTTTTCATATGTAAAAGATTCTATGGGGCATGGGATCGAGCAGCAAAGAGCATGAGATCTTAAAAATTTTTGCTTAGTTTATTTTTAAATAAATATTTTGATCTTGATTATGATGAGTTATTAATAAACTATATTTTATTTGAATAAAAATTATTGGATTTACTTTCACCATTACCTGAGTTGGATTGATGATTAATAAAAAGGCAGGCCATGTATATTCTTTAGGGTCTTGTCCTAAAGAGTGTGCGGCCATCACATACTTGATCTAGATACTGAATTTGGGGTATGACAGAGTGGTATCAGAGCTTAGGTTTAAGATCATAAGATCTTAGATTAGTGAGAGCAAAATAGAATTAGAAATTTGATTAATTATCTTAAAATAATTATAGATGTTTAAAGTCAATTAAATTATTACACAATATTTAAGTTTTTCTTATGGATATAAATTAGGATTTTTACGACTGAAGAATAAAAAATGGACATAAATTAAATTTTGAGGAAGTCATTGAGGTTAAATAACAGATATAGGAGGAAATATATATTTTGAGTAATATAGATTGGTTGTATTATGTTGTGTTAGCATTGGATTTATTTTGAGAATCTAATATGATGGTATAGGTATCTTGAATTTATTGAAAGTTATTTTGGATTAGAAGACTATAGTTATTTTATTGATAAAGAGAATAGAAAAATGGTAATTAAATGATTTCTCAAAGATATTATGAATAAGGAAGATTCTATGATCATGGCAAGATCTAAGTAATGGAAGGGCATTTTATTGATAGCTATCAGGAATAATTTCTTTTATCTAATGTTTTGAGTGGATTTTCTAAGATTGATTCACCTCTCTAATTTCGATGCTCTTGCAACTTACAAGACATGATGAATAACTTAGAGGTTGATTTTTTCCAAAGAAAGAGATTGATTTGAATTGCCTAATTGAATTGTCAAGGTGATCTAGAGTTGGCTTGACTCAAATCAAATTTAGAAGTTAATATCTTGATCATATAATGGTGCAATATGATAATTATCTCGAGGGATAATTATGATTTGATGTACTTAGACAATAAAATCTTTGCTTGGATTTTACAAAATTTTAATCCAGGATCATTAAGAAATTTTGGAGAATGTTAATCAGAGTTGCGCCGTGGATGTGTAGTGGTTGAGTCATTTAAATAGATCGACAGTATTGATTGTAGTTTGAAATATATTATCATGGAAGATATGATTTTTTTTCAATAATAACAAAAAGAGCTTTTTAATCATAAAGAGAATATAAGTACTATGGACTCTTGGACTAGTCATGATGTGGCTATACTGATTGTGCTAAGAAAAATTTTGACCACCTTATATCTAAGATTAATTAATTGTTAATTAAATTTGATCTATTTATCAAATATTTGAATAAATCCATTGTGATTCGTTCTCTCCTTATGATCTCAACTCAAATATAGGAATCATGATATCGACATTTTATTTTCTTGAATTTAATGTCTATGATTGAATTTTGAGATCATTTCATAATTATGATGGATCATTTTTGCCTAAAGCTATTACTATATCATCATGATCATCTTTACAGTCATCTGATTATTTGATTTTAATCAAAGTGGGCCATTATCTTTTATGGGATCAAAACTTTATCATAATGTTTGGGCTTAAATCATTTTGAGCTCTATTCTAAATATATTTGATTTTAGTAATCGATCTTGCTATAAAATATTTGCATCCAGTTAATCCCAACTCAATCTTAAAGGAACATGCGTTTATCTCAAAATCTTGGTCACTTAATTAGTGCTGATCTCATTAGTCTATATCTTAATTATAAATGTGATAAAAAAATTTTGATCATACTAATTTCAATCAAAGAGAGATAAGATTTTTTATTGTACCTCAAAGGGGCAAAAATTCCAAAGTTGACTTGGAGGTGCCGAATTGTGAAGTATTCTTGAAAAGAGTTTGTTCCTTTACATAAAAGTATGCATGAGTATTGTGGTTGTCCCAAGAGGTCAGATTTTACTTACGGGCATTTTGGTAATATGATCACATACTCAAAAATACCAAGCCAGGATAAATTAGAGCATATAAGTTTTGGATTGAGCATCTTTAACTTAAAAGGATTTAGATTTCTCAAATTTCAAGGATGAAAACTTTATAAGGAGGGAGAATGTGAGAATCGATCCAATTGGATCTAACTTTATGTGAAGTCGGTAAGGCTTGCTGACTTCATCGAAAAATTTTCAAAAAAAAAAGGTATTGAGAAGCAATCGGAATAGGGAAAGATTGTCCCCTGCCCGATCCCATCTCTTAGAATGGGACAAGGATGCATGGATGATCGGATGGGACTCGCGAGCCTAGGCGGAATGGTCAGAGGATGTTTGAGATGGTTACGCCAGCGCATAGCGAGACTTATCCATCTTAAACTAAGCTTATCCTTTCCTTTCTCCTTCTCTATTTAAACCCTCCTTCCGATTGATCCCCAACCAAAATCTCTTTTCCTCTCCCTTCTTCCTCTCCATCGATCGACAGCCGTTGACTGCTGTAATTGAGCCTAATCATCTGAAACCTCCTCTTTTCTTCTCAAATTCTCTTGTTGTTCCACTTTTTTGGAGACCTGACTATCTTATTTAGAATCGGGAACACCGGCTGAGCCGCACCACCGCTGCCTGCTCCCTGCCATGCCACCACCACCATCGACCCCAACTCCTCCTTTCTTTGCACTCCCTTGTAGTGAAAACCCCAATTCAGCTCGAAGAGAGAAAGAAAGAAAAGAGGGAAAGAAAGAGAAGAAAGAGAGAGAACGAGAGAAAGAAAGAGAGAGAGAAGAGAAGGAAAAAATAAAAAAAAAGAAAAGAAAAAAAGGGGCAAAGAGGAAGCCAACCTTTTTAAAATCGCTCTATTGATTAGACTACAATTTGATTGGATTTAGATGTATCCAAGATATTTGGATTCACCCCATGATCCGATCCAAATTACAATCTAGATCGCGCATCTCTCTCTTTTCCATATTGGTCTAGTCAGATCAGGTAAATCTAATCTTGACTACTTTTTACTTTGTATCTCTATTAATTGATCAGATCAAATCTATTACTCTATTTTTTCTTAATTAATGGAATAGATCTGACCCAGCATTTTGATATAGATCGCAAGGAGCATGGATCTAAGGATTAGATCGTGAATTATAGCTATGATTTTTGAATATAATTGATATAAGACTGTAAGTTTTCTATGTTCTCTGAGATTTCTATCATATATTTCAAATTAATTTTATAAAATAATATATATAAATATTTAGGAATTTGAGAAAATTATTTATGTTGCGCATGCTCTCATGAAAATGATTATTCAAATTATGGATCAAGCATATAATGATTATAAGATTATTCCAAACTATAATTTAAAATAAATTAAATTCTTTATTTTAAATCTATTCTGTGGTACTTGAAAAAAAGATTAATTAATATTTCATGATTTTTGGAAGTAAAAAATTTGCATTTTCACCCCTACATGAGCTTTTTGAATAAAAAGTATTCTATTGCTTATTGAAAATAAGATGTGAAAGTTTGAATTACCATTGGTATGAAAACTAGTTATTATAAAAATAATAAGAACAACTCTTTAGTTAGACTATGATCTATGTTTGGCCAATGGGACTGATCGTTGACCACACAATAGAAACATGTTTCTTCTATACCTAGCCAGTCGAGGTTGATTGCTGGTACACATTAATGCATTCACACATTTTTTTTTAGGACTAATCTTTTTATCTTGTCATAAGGCTAATCATAGTTGTGTCAATCAGAACTAGTTTCTTTCTGAGTCTAGTCAATGGGATTGATCAGTGGTATGTACCGATGGATTGGGTGTTCTGTATTCAAAGATTAATCTGTTCTGGACGTTGTCATGGGCTGATCGTGGCCGTAGTCAATGAAGATTGAGAGAGATTTTTAAATCTTGCTGTTACACATGGCATAGTTTAAAAATTTAAATTATATTGGTATTTGCATCTATAATGTATGTTTAGAAAAAAAATTTTAATTATGCTTGATCCCTCAGATATATTGGTAACTTACTGAGCCCGTAATGCTCACCTCTTTTTTCTATTTTTTTCAGATTTAGAAGATTCTATGGGGCTTAGGATCGAGCAGTGAGGGCATAAGAACTTATTTTTTTAATGAACTATATTTTATTTGAATAAAAATTATTGGATTTATTTTTACCACTATCTGAGTTGGATTGATGATTAATAAAAAGACAGGTCTTGCATATTCTTTAGGACCTTATCCTAAGGAGTATACGGCCGTCACATGCCTAATCTGAATGTTAGATTCGGAGCGTGATAGTTAAATTAAGGGATGAGGACTTACAAGAGGTTTGGATTTTTTTCAAAAAAATTGCATTTTGAGGTATACCTTCTTGATGCTACCTATTATGATTTAAAGGTTTATTATGTATACTATCTTATGTCCCGACAAATTAGCTTTTTGCAATGCATTATGATGAAGTAACTTATAAAAATATAAATATAAATTATTAAATAGTGTTGAAAATAAAAATAAAAATAGTTAAATTTTAGAAAATCAACTAAAATAATATACAAAAATTATTTATATATACTTAAAAAATTCCATGATATTTTTTAATCGAAAGACTCCCAAGCTTATTTATAAAGGATCTAGGATCTAAGAAACATTATTTGACTTAAAAGAGGACTGTTGATCATATCAGATAAAAGATAGCTAAAGACTTTCTAAAATTAATATTTTGTATAATTCCATAGGATTCCATACGGGGGTTCATCCAAAGTTTTTTGAATCACAATCCTCGTGACTTTAAAAATTTCCTAATCCAAACTATACATAAAATAGGAAATGTAAATGTTAATCTTTCCCATAACAATCCCAAAATTCTACTTAGAAAAAGAAGCTCTTAAAAATTTGTGCAAACATTATAAGCAAAAAAAACAATTGACATTTTGAGACTTGATAAACTATTAAACTAACTAGATATAATTTAAATGTACCTATATTAGATGGTTGCATTGTGTGGATCTCATATTCGAGATCTTCTAATATCTTTTGTATAATATCTACATTGCAAAGCCTTTGTTAGATCAAAGATGATCATCTTTTGGGCACGTTTGGGCCGCGGGTGCGATGCGTGAAGCGGAACCAATAATTTTTTTTAAAAAAAAGAGGGAAGGAACGTGGCCGTATGAAAACAATATTTGAATTTTTAGTCCCATATCAAAAAAATATAAAATTCTCCTCCCTGCCTACACCTATAAATAAAGCCTAATACCTCTATTCATAGATATCTCTCCACTCTATAATTCTTGTAGGGGATCTGTGTGATAGGCAGGCATACCCACCTTTTAAACTTTTTCGTCATTTTTTTTTCACTTTCTTTCACTCTTCCAACACACGAGAAGAAGAGTCAGTCAGAGGGAGGTTGGTCTCAGATCAAGAGAGGGAGAGAAATCTAGTTCTGTAAGAAATTTTATTTTTTTATATTCTAACTTTAAGTCTTGTTAATGGCTTAGGAGTTGAAAATTTTTTGTATCAAAATTTTTATTCAGTAATAAATTAGTTATTTTTTTCTATTTAATTTTTATAATTTTAATTTCTGCAATAGGATAGTTTAAATTCCTGCATCTTTTAATTTTATAATTTTTAATTTTCATAAGTTCAATTCCAGCAAGTAGAATTAGTCTTTATTTTATTTTTTTTGACTTTAGATCAACTATGTCTGGCTAAGCAATCCTCTGGGATTTGCGATGAAGCTAGATCATGAATAGAAGCTTTCTCCATTAAATCTTTATTTTCAAGCTTTTAATTTTTAGAATCCTTCTCCTCATCTCTCTTGCCAAGAAATTTGATGGGCTATCATTGGGTCAGAATCCCTTCATAGTTCATACTTGATTCGGTGCAAGAGTGGATGATTAGTAGAAGGATCAAATTTTCTAAACCATCTCTTCTCTTTTCTTGTAGAAATCTTGATGGGTTATAGTTGGGTTAGAATCCCTTCATAGCCTATACTTGGACAACACAAGAAAAGTGAAGAAAGGAAGAGTTTCTTAATTAGGGTGCAAACAAGATGCTTGATGGATCATAGTTGAGTTAAATCTCTTCATCATTCATGTTTATTAATGTTTTACACCTTAATAAGAGAAACCATATGAAGCCTTTCTGACTCATTGGTCTAGTGGATTCAAGAGCCTTAGATTTTTTAGATAATTTACCTTTATACTTCATTAGTTTACTGCTTTAGTAGTGTGCAATTCAATAAGCAATCTCTCCTCTTTTTCTTTAAAGTTTGCTTGAGCAAATATTTGAATACAGTTTAAACTCAATTCCTTGTGGGATCGATTTGTACTCATCAGATGTGCTATATTACACACCATGCGCTTGCGGTAAATTTAAGACACATCAAGTTTTTGGCACCGTTGTTGGAGAATTTGGCGTGTTTAAATTGTATTTCAGATTATTGTTCTTCATGCTTTTAGTTTTAGTTTTAATAATTCTTTTTTGCCTTTTTAGTTATTTTAGTCAAATCAAAATCTGTTCTAAATAAGGTTGTCCTGGCATAATTGGAAGTTACGTTGTATGGTTGTCCTAGGATAGATTTTGATTTGCATAAAAAAAATACTACCTTTAATTCTTAGATTTCTCTTTTAATTGCTGTTTTATTTACTTAGTTAATTTTTTATTTTTAATATAGATTAGAATTCTCACATTTTATTTAGATTACATACGTTTTCTTTTATTATTAACTGATTTAATTTTTTTTAGTTAAATTTTTTTATTTTTTTTCATAACTCACTAATCCAAAACTCAACATTTATTTTAGTTTTTGTAATTAGATTAACATAAAACAAATACTAATCACATAAGATTTAATTAATATAAAAAAATAATTAAACTTTAAAAATCTTCCACTTTATTTGGTCACCTTGCTTTCTTTGCATTGCATTTTCATAATATATCTTAAGAGCATCATCCATTAATCAGATAAGGTGGAGACTTGATCAACCTTCCTTAGCCCACAAATCACCTCCTTGCATCTACATAACCTAATCCTTAAATAAAATTAATTAGACGCCAGCCTTAGGGATATTCGAGCTCATTAGGATAAGGAAACCTAAGAGTTGGATCGGATTCAAGTGGGTTAGCCTATGGTGTCTAGGAAAGTGGTTTAAGAACTACATTCCGAAAAAAGGTGGTTATCTAATTAGGTCCATTGCGAAAGTACGAAGAATCTTCCATCAATCTTACACTTACCTGGCTGATTCGATTAGTCGATTTTGAACTTGGAGCGCTCGAAGGCAACCTTGGCAGTTAGGAGCTGTCTAAAATTAGAAAAACCTTAGTCAGGACTTCTCTTCTTTTCTTTTTTCTTCTTTTGATTGAAAACTTATTGAAAAAAAAATTAAAATAAAAAAATAAAAAAAATAGAAGAAAAAGTACTTTTTTCACTTTCTTCGTAGAAAAGGGTGTCGGGTCGACTAGTAAGAATTAATTGGATTCCTATTTTAAACCCAACAACTTCTATAATGGGAGAACCCAATCAACCCCAAACCCTTAAGGATTTATGTTATCTAGTCGGTTCCGTCCAACCTTCTTGCATCAGGTTGCCCCAACCCACTACAAACAACTTTGAAATTAAATCTCAGATTATCAACATGCTTCCAAAATTCATGGGTATAGAGGATGCATACATATTCATTAGAGAATTTGAAGAGGTTTGTGCAACCATGAGGCTGCAACAACTGTCAGAAGATGAGGTTAAGCTAAGACTGATCAATTTTGCCCTAAAGGACAATGCTAAAAAGTGGCTCTATAGTCTTCCAAACCAATCTGTCATAACTTAGGAAGGCTTTGTAAGAGTGTTTCTAAAGAAGTTCTTTCCTCATCATAAAACAGCTAGGATTAGAAATGAGACAAATCAATTTTACCAACTAGCTGGAGAATCATTCTGAAAATACTTTGATCGCTTTAAGAACCTCTTAACCCAATGCCCACACCATGGAATAGAAACCTAGAGACTTTGTCAGATAATTTATGAAGGGCTAGATTCAAATTCTAGAATCATGCTAGAGTCTATGTGCCAGGGTCAATTCATGTACAAGGAACCCACTGAAGCTTGGTGATTTTTAGAAGATCTCGTTGAAAAAAATTTACAATGGGAAACAACTAGAGAATCTGAGAGACCAACACCTTCAAGAGGAGAATACATCAAATTTAAACTTTTTTAGCTGTAGAGGCTAAAATTACAGCTTTAACACATAGGTTAGAGGTCTTAGAGCTACAGAGACCAACCAATGTGAACAAGTTTTTGCACCCATGTGCAACGCAAGTAGTGCACCCGACCATGTCCTTGAGGAATGTCCTTCCTGATGAATCCAATAGAGAATGAATGTGCACAGATAAATGCCACATATCAGAGACCAATGAACAAGCCCTATGCACCCACATATAACCCAAGATGGAGGAATCATCCAAACTTTTTATAGTCACAAAATCTAAATGTAGTTGGTCCTAGCTTCAACCAGAAAATCCAAAGCCTAACCTTATGACAAACAACCCACCAGGCTTCAATAATAATGAGAAGAAACTTAGTTCTCTAGAGAAAAATCTAGAAGTCCTGGCCAAATCCAGTGCTGACACCAATGCGACATTGAGCAATTTCATGCAAACCATGGGTCAACTCATAGAGAAAACTCATTTGTTGAGTTATCTTATAAACAATCTACCTTACAAACTCAAGCTCCTAATCCTGATAGTACACCAAGCCCAAAATTCACAATTCCTAGAGCTCCTTTTCAAAATCGACTAAGGTTCAATAAAAAATCGAAACATGTGGATAAAATTTTAGAGGTGTTTAAGCAAGTCCAAGTAAATATCCTCTTCTAGACATGATTAAACAAGTTTCGACCTATGCTAAATTTTTAAAAGATCTTTGTACCAAGAAAAGAACCACCAATATACCTAAGAGAGTATTTTTAGCAGCAAGTGTGAGCTCATACTTATCTAGTCATGTGCCAATAAAATATAAGGATCCAGGATCTCCAATAATTTCATGTGATATTGGAGAAACCCATATTGAGAAGGCCTTGCTAGATTTAGGAGCTAGTAAAAATATTCTTTCATTTTCAGTTTATAAGCAACTAAATTAGGAGAACTTTTATCGATAAAAATCACATTACAATTAGCAGATAGATCTCTTAGGATCCCTAAAGGAATGGTGGAATATGTTTTAATCAAGATTGATAATTTTATTTTTTCTGTAACTTTATTATTTTAGAGATCGAACCAGTTGCGAACCCCAAGGGTCATATCCCAGTTATTTTAGGAAGACCATTCTTAGCTACTACCAATGCTGAAATTAATTATCGGAATGGACTTATGAAGCTATCTTTTGAGAACATGACCATTGAGCTGAATATATTCAATCTAGAATAGAAATTTACCCACATGCTGATGTAAATATAATTGAAGAGAAAATTTATGAATTTATTGACATTAGCGATGAGGAAGTCGATTTCGAGTCTAGTTTCTGACCAATCAATGAATCTGAAGAAATCAAAAAAATTCTTATAGATAATAGGAATAGCCAGATACAAGAGCCTCCCATTGAACCAACCATAAAAATGATTAATCCATCATCCAAACCATCAATAGAGGAGGCACCCAAATTAGAATTGAAACCCCTCCCCAAGCACCTTAAGTATGCATGTTTAGGTCCAGAGAAAACTTTACCTGTAATTATCGCATCTGACCTAAATCCTAAACAAGAGTTGTTAGCAATTCTAAAAAAGAATCGTGAAGCAATAGGCTGGACCATGGCTGATATTAAGAGAATAAGCCTTTTCATAGTTCAACACAGGATACACCTAGAGGAAGAGACCAAACCAACTAGAGATACTCAGAGAAGACTTAACCCAGCCATGAAGGATGTAGTCAAAAAAAAAATTCTAAAGTTACTTGATAATGGAATCATCTACCTCATCTCTGATAGCTTGTGGGTAAGCCCTGTACAAGTGGTACCTAAAAAGTCTGGGGTAACAGTGGTCCAGAATGAAACAAACGAACTTATTCCAACTAGGACACAAACGGGGTAGAGGGTCTGTATAGACTATAGAAAACTGAATGCTGCAACAAGAAAAGATCACTTTTCATTGCCGTTTATTGATCAAATAGTAGAAAAATTAGCTGGACAAGAGTTCTACTATTTTCTCGATAGATATTCTGGCTATAATCAGATCCCTATAGCCCCTGAAGATCAGGAAAAGACTATATTCACTTGTCCATTTGGAACCTTTGCTTATAGGCATATGTACTTTGGATTATGTAATGCGCCGGCAACCTTTCAGAGATGCATGATCAGCATTTTTCAGATATGGTTGAACAATTTTTGAAAATTTTCATGGATAACTTTTCTATCTTTGGTTCGACCTTCTCCGAATGCTTAGATCATCTGAGATTAGTTCTAGAAAGATGTAAGGAGAAGCACTTAGTTCTTAACTAAGAAAAGTGCCAATTCATTGTTAGAGAAGGGATAGTTCTTGGCCATGTAGTTTCGAAAAAAGAAATTGAAGTGGACAAAGCGAAAGTAGATCTTATTGCAAGTCTTCCACCACCCAAATTTGTCAAAGAAATTCTTTCATTTCTAGGATATGCTGGATTTTATAGAAGATTCATTGCCAATTTTAGCAAAGTAGCTCGCCCATTAACAAATCTCTTAGCAAAAAAAATCAAATTTGAGTTCACTCCTGAATGCTTAGAGTCTTTTGAATTTCTTAAAAAGGTACTCATTTTAGCTCCCATCATTCACCCACTTGTCTGGTCTGAACCTTTTGAACTGATGTGTGATGCGTCTGATCATATTGTGGGCACAGTTTTAGATCAAAGAATTAATAAGTTGCCTAGAGTTATTTACTATGCGAACAAAATCTTAAATGATGCGCAGCTTAATTACACTACCACTGAAAAGGAGTTCCTGGCCGTTGTCTTTCCCTAGAAAAATTTAGGTCCTATTTGGTTGGGTCACACACCATTATCTATACTGATCACTCAGCTATTAGACATCTCTTAGCAAAGAAAGACGTCAAGGCGCGCTTGATATGATGGATTTTACTCCTTCAAAAATTTGACCTAGAAATCAGGAACAAAAAAAGAATAGAGAATGCAGTAGTGGATCACTTGTCCCAATCATAGTCGCACCATCTAGTGAACCACCCATCAATGAATTTTTTTCTAATGAGCAGCTCATGTCTGTGTCCACTGAACCATGGTATGTCGATATTGTCAACTATTTAGCCATTGGTAAAGTTTCTTCTCACTGGACCACTCAAGACAGATACAAATTTTTTGCCTAAGTATTTCATTTGGGATGAACTGTAGCTCTTTAAGCAGTGTGCTGACCAAATCATTAGAAGGTGTGTCCCGGACAATGAAGTTAGAAGCATTTTATCTTTCTGTCATGACCAAATATGTAGTGGTCACTTTGCATCCAAGAAAATAACTGCCAAAGTCCTCCAATGTGGATTTTATTGGCCCAATCTATTTAAGGATGCATACGAGTACTGTAGAAGTTGTGCTCGATGCCAACAAATGGGGCGAATCACCAAGAGAAACATGATGCCTCTTAACCCAATCTTGGTGGTTGAAATTTTTGATGTATGGAGGATTGATTTTATGGATCCATTTTCAAACTCATTTGGCAATGAATACATCTTAGTAGCTGTCGACTATGTCTCAAAGTGAATAGAAGCTATTCCCTGTAGATCTATCGATAGCAAAGTGGTCATAAAATTTCTGAAAAAAAATATTTTCTCCCGTTTCGCACTCCTAGAGCAATTATTAGTGATCGGGGGATATATTTTTGCAACCGATCTTTTGCCACATTAATGAAGAAATATAATGTCACCCATAAGTTGGCCACATCTTATCACCCTCAGACTAATGGACAAGTAGAAGTGTCCAACAAATAGATCAAATAAATTCTGAAGAAAACTGTTAATACAAATAGAAAGGATTGGTCCTTGAAATTAGTTGATGCACTATGGACATATCGAACTACTTTTAAGACTAACCAAGGAATGTCTCTCTATAGGATTGTGTTTGGAAAACCTTGTCACTTGCCTGTTAAGCTAGAGCACAAAACCATATAGGCCGTTAAAAATTTAAATATGAACTTGAACGTAGTCGAAAACCATACGAAGCTTTAAATTAATGGATTAGAAGAACTTAGAAATGAAGCTTATGAGAATATTAAAGTGTACAAGGAACGAACCAAAATTTTTCATGATCAAACAATTATGAGAAAATCTTTTACTCTTGGATAAAAAGTTCTCTGTACAATTCTAGATTACATCTTTTTTCTGAAAAGCTTAGGTCTAGATAGATAGGACCATTCTTAGTTCAAAAAGTCTTCCCATATGGAGTCATATAAATTGAAAATCTAAATAATGGTGCTGTGTTTAAAGTTAATGGTCAAAGATTAAAATCATTCTTGAAACTACCCAAAGAATCTATTGACGAAGCCATGGTTCTCTTTGAGCCAACTTATCATAGTTAAATTGCTTGAAATATTTTGTCTGGCTGAAGACATTAAACTTAGCACTTCTGTGAGACAACTCAATTTTTTTTAAAAACTAATATTTTTTCTATTGAATAAATAGAGATACTAGTCTTTGGGCTTCGGACTTGAGACCAACATCGCACCAAGAACAGCTCCAACAAAGAACACATATTCACCAGGTGACATCTTTCTTTTTCATGCATTGCATTACCTTTCCTCTTTCATTAGAAATAATGAATTTATGTTGGATGGTAAAAAAAAATAAATAAATTGTGTCTTGAACAAAATAGACTAAAAAAGAATAATAAGAGTTAGAAAGTATTTGCTAATGACTGTAGTGAGTTAAGGAGTAAATTAGCTAGGCATACTGTTAGCAATTTACTTAGATCATCTAAAGGATATTAGCACTTCTAATTACACATGCACACTGACAAGGCAAAATAAGTGTTGATTGAGAGGCCATCCGAGGACTCAATTATGACTTAAAATTGGTGATTGACATACACTCCAATCAAAAATTTTAATTTAAGGAAAGAGCTATCTACCTTAAATAAAAGTGCAAAACACAGAGTATATGTGGATTATTCTAAGCTTAGTAATCGGATCTCTGCACCTAAGTCAAGTGTGAAAGTTCGCATCAAATGGTGAAGGGAAGTTCAGGATGCTCAGTAAAAAAAAAAAAAAGGGGGCAGTGTGAAAGCTACCTTAAGTTCATGAACTTTATTTGGGGGTGTATAAAAAATTAATCAAAATAAGATGATAAGAGAAGATACATTTGTCCTTTACAAGCCAGCACTCGAATGCTAAGTTAGTTATCACAAATACAAGTACTGTAGATCTTTCGATGTATTTTAAGGAAGTATCTAATTATGCTAACTATAAAATTTACTTTTAGAACTCAATATTTAGTTAGCGATACTTACTAAACTCTTTGACTTTAAATCCTAGATCTATTTTTGTAAAGAAGAATCTTAATAAAATATTATCAAAAAAAAATTTATATATTACATTGCTAAGGGACTAGCAATAAATAAGTTGGAGAGTGTGATAGGTGTATAAATTTATCCATAAAAATATTAATTTATGGATCAATTTATCTTTATTTTTTTAAAATTGATATTTCTTTGTATATTTTACAGAAAAGAGCTGCACCAACATGAAGAGCCCAATTTGCAGGCTTAGAGGGATTAAACGAGATCAAAAATAGAGTCAAAATAAAATTAAATTCAAAGGCAAAAGATGAACCGTATCAATTTATAAATCTGTGGTTCACCGTGGACCACTTGGTCCATAGAAAAGTGGATGAGCCGTGAAATGCTAATGGCTTAGTCAAGTGGGACCAAGACGTTGTTTGCATTTGAAGTAGGTGTTGCTGGCGCTTGGGAACAAAAATAAATTCAAGCGAGCAAGTCATGAGATGTTTTAAAAGGAAGAAGATACGCAGAAGACTCCTGGGTGAACGGTCTCAGCGGACACGTTTGGGCCGCGGGCGCGATGCGTGAAGCAGAACCAACAATTTAAAAAAAATGAGGGAAGGAACGTGGCCGTATGAAAAAAATATTTGAATTTTTAGTCTCACATCGGAAAAACATAAAATCCTCCTCCCTGCCTACACCTATAAATAAAGCCTAATACCTCCATTCATAGATATCTCTCCACTCTATAATTCTTATATGGGATCTGTATGAGAGGCAGGCATACCCACCTTTTAAACTTTTTAGCCACTTTGTTCTCACTTTTTTTCACCCTTTCAACACACGAGAAGGAGAGTCAGCCAGGGGGAGGTTGGTCCCAGGTCAAGAGAGGGAGAGAAATCTGGTTCTGTAAGAAATTTTTTTTTTGTTCTAACTCCAAGCTTTGTTAATGGCTTAGGAGTTGAAAATTTTTTGTATCAAAATTTTTATTCAGCAATAAATTAGTTATTTTTTTTCTATTTAATTTCTGTAATTATAATTTCTGCAATAGGATAGTTTAAATTTCTGCATCTTTTAATTTTATAATTTTTAATTTTTGTAAGTTCAATTCCAGCAAGTAGAATTAGTCTTTATTTTATTTTTTTGGACTTCAAATCAACTATATCTGGCTAAGCAATCCCTCTGGGATTTGCGATGAAGCTAGATCATGAATAGAAGTTTTCTCTATTAAATCTCTATTTTCGAGCTTTTAAGTTTTAGAATCCTTCTCCCTCATCTCTCTTGTCAAAAAATTTGATAGGCTATGGTTAGAATCTCTTCATAGTTCATACTTGATTCGATACAAGAGTGGATGATTAGTAGAAGCATCAAATTTTTTAAACCATCTCTTCTTTTTCTTGTGAAAATCTTGATGGGTTATAGTTGGATCAGAATCCCTTCATAGCCTATACTTGGACAACACAAAAAAAATGAAGAAAGGAAGAGTTTCTTAATTAGGGTGCAAATAAGATGCTTGATGGATAATAGTTGAGTTAAATCTCTTCACGATCCATGCTTGTTAATGTTTTACATCTTAATAAGAGAAACCATACGAAGGCTTTCTAATTCATTGGTCTAGTGGATTCAAGAGCCCTAGATTTTTTAGATAATTTATCTTTATATTTGATTAGTTTACTACTTTAGTAGTTTATAATTCAACAAGCAGTCTCTTCTCTTTTTCTTTAAAGCTCGTCTGAGCAAGTATTTGAATACAGTTTAAATCTAATTTTTTATGAGATCGATCCGTACTCGTCGGATGTGCTACATTGCATATCGTGCACTTACGGTAAATTTAAGACACATCAGCTAACATTCATCAAGTCAGGATCAAATTCATTTTGGCATCTCTTTATCTTATCTAAGAGAGTCAACTCAGCTAACTTGGGGTCGACACAAAATTGACTAGAGATCGACTCATAGTTTGAAGGTGTTGGCTCGAATGTCAAACTGAAAAATGTAACTTTCTATCTTGCATGGGTGAGTCGAATTGCAATACTTGGGATTGATTCATAGTTCTGTGCAACTTAAGATCTCTGTGCCAGAGTCATCTCTTCGAAATTTGAGGTCGACCCTTGGTTTCAACCATCACTTTTGTCATAATGTGGCTTTCCAAACTTGCTTTCCTTGGCCTTAAACTTATGTAAGTGCTTTGACTTTCTTGGATTGAATTTAGCTTCTTAAAACTTTCTTTGATATACACTTCAACAAACCATTAGTTCCATCATATACTCAAAACTTTACATTTATCAAAATTATTCCTTAGATCAATAATTTTCTTGGAGAAATCCACTTGTAAGTCCTTATCCCTTAGGTTGCGTTTGGTAGCTGGCAATCTATCCAGAATGCTGGTAATTTAATATGGTTATCTGGATTATCACATTTGATATGCTTTTTGGGTTAGTAATCCAGATTTCTTGGCAATCCAAATTATCTCCCATGAGGTAATTTGGATTACCAAGGGAGAGATGGCTATTTAGATTACCACTACTTTGGTAATCTTATAATTTTTTGGACAAAAATACTCTCAAAAAATTCGGCCGATCTTCTTCCTCATGATGGGTAGTGGAAAGAGGGGGGGCCAAAATCGGCACCCTCCTTTACAAAATCTGACTGGCAGTGGCTGAAAGCCAACCAATCGGTAGGCCTCCATCATCTCCTTAATGGCAACCGCCGGCAATCCAGTAGTCTCCACTATATTTTATTTATTATTTTTGTTTTTGTTTGGATGATCGAGCATTGGCGAGCCACATCCAGCACTACCACCGATCCTATTTTTGGTGCTCCCTAGCTAGACGGCCGTCTGCGGTGGCAGCAAAGGAGGGGGAGAAGGGTACGGTAGTGGGAACCACCGACCCTTCCTTCTCGATTTTTTTTGGTGATGAGAGAAATGGAGAAAATCGGGCTTGACAGAGATCAAATGCCATTGGTCGCCACTGATGGTGCTGTGCCAGATGACCGCACGTGGAAAGAGAAGGCGGTCGGCCACTCAAAAAGAAAGGGAGCATGGGGGGGAAGAATCAGCCCTCTTTCTCCTTTTTTTTTGGTCTGTTTGGGATCACAACGAGGCATGGCGGAATCACCAGCCCCTCACCGCAAGCTCGTGCCAGTGGCCACTGGAGCACGATCCAATAGCGATAGGAAGGAGAAGAAGAAGAGGGACGGCTCCGTCCCTCCTCCTTTACTTCTTCTTCTTTTTGGTAAATTATAATATATAATATTATAATTTATATTTTTGTAATATAAATAATATATAATGATGGAAATATTATAATATATAATATATATATATATTTTTATTTTGAAAAATTAAAAATCTTATGCATGAGGTGTGATTTTTAATAAATTTGATTTAAAAGTATTTTAAAAATTTGATGTTATATTACTAGTAATCTGATTGTCATACCAAACATGTCAATCAAAATTTTCAATAATTTTACTGTAATATTACCTGCGTGTACCAAACACAGTAAGCAATATTACTGATAATCTATATTACTGGCAATCTACGTTACTGATAATCTAAATTATCCAACGATGTACTAAATGCCACCTTAGTGTAATAACCTAGCTTTCGATACAGCTCAACTTTAAACTATCTTCATATTAGAAGAAAAGATATGCCTGAATATCTAATTTTTCCTGCCTAGCTCGATGTGCCAGTAGGCTACCACCAGCATATTCCATGCCTTCCTCCACAATCTTCTTAATATACTTTAACCTTTATAGTCCTAGAAGACAAGTCACTTCTAATAGTGCTCTTCAAACCATTAGCCAAAGACTGCTGTGTGTTGACCTTATAGCTATGTCTCTATAGGTGGCAAACACATGGTTGACACTTTCTTCCTCTTCTCCGTAGAATACAAATGCATAATATTAGTTACAATTTATCTTCTTCAGACTGTTCAGGATAAGATGCCTATTACTCAACAAAAGCCATAATAACACCCTTGCCTATATTGCATTGTTTCAAATTGATGCAAAGAATGGTGGAAGAGTCCCTCCACTTTGAAAGAAATCAGAGAAGGCTTCAGTGGAAAGACTATGGTTGGTTCCATCTCCATGCAATTTTATCCTTGCTCTCATAAATCAGCACATTTTGAAGGAGATGGTACACCTATCCTGCCTCATCCTCTTCCTCCCTAATTAATCAGAACATATGTGACAATAGGCTGCACTAATGCTTTGCCATATTCAAATAAAATATAATTCCTCATTGTGCCATTTTTTTTATTGGCAATTAAAACTAAAGTGGCAATTTATGATTTGACCCATCAATCCAACCTGCAACTTATCCATTTTAAGCAAGTCTAACTTAGGCGCAAATTGGCTTAGTTCTTAAATTGGGTTAACCCACCTATACTGATTTATTTAACAAGCTAGATTCAAGTTTGGATCTTTGGTCTGTTTGACATATTTAGATTCATTCAAACATATTTAATCCATTAAAACCAACTTAACCTATTGAACCCATTTAAACAAATTTGACTTGTTTAGTGAATAGGTTATGTGAGTCGGATTAGGTTACCAATTTAATAAACAAATTGGGTTCAGATCTATATATTTTTATCTATTTAATAAACAAGTTGAGTCTAGGTTGATAAATTTTTAGCTCGACCCACATCCAACCCACCCCATATCCAACCTAACCTAACCTAATTGCTACTCCTAACCAACACAATTTTAGGAACAATGAAGAAAACTCTAAGCCAAGAATACTTCTTGTTTCTCCTTCTTCCTTATCAAAAACAAAACAAAACAAAAAACCAAAAGAAAACAAAGAAAAAAAAACTCCTGCTTCTATATAATACCTTTCTACAACTATGTATCTTTATCAGATCAGACATTCATTTCCTGATAGAGACTTCAATCAGGTGATCAAATGAAGGTGCACAAAATTAGACCTGGTCCCATCAGCCAGTAAATACCACAATAAAGGAAAAACAAGTGTTGTTTGCTCCTTTTGCATGCATGGCGCTGGCTTTTCATGCTCAAAGCAAATACAATCTCAACTAAAGATAAATTTTAGAAAGAACATCGTCCGAGACCTACACTATGCTATCTTTTTTTTGCCGCTACTCAAGCTTTAGTAGAAAAATCGAAAACTCTTAAATTCTAGCCTGAAAAGGTTTGTCCCACACTTTCTTGTATTTTGTATACAAAAAAGTCTAACTACTACCGTATAATCCACTCTTTACTGAGAATTACAAGTACAGTCATCAGAATCTTCAATGATCTTCTTTTCTCAAACATGAGATCTATCGTTTCAAACTAGATCAAATATGCTCCCTATTTATGGTTTACGTGAATATTTTCTTAAGAGTATATAAATTACATCTAGCTAGTAAATTTATCATCTAACTAGAAATTTATCATACTTATAGAGTGCATTACCAGCCCATAAGAACAATTCAAATGTAACTCATTTAAGCTAGTTGCTGGTTGCAGAACCTTTCCTTCCACTCACAATAAGGATTTCATTTCTTCCGGAAGAGACCAAGAATAAATAAATAATGCTAAAGAACTTTTTCCTATAATTGTGCCAGTAAATTTCACATTTAAATTCAATGACGAAACAAGCAAAAGAATAATGCCTCAAAATTTTTTTATCAATGTCCCAACCAAAAGGGAAAAGAAAATGGTCTACATTTAATTGAATGAAAAATTATAATCTATATGCTAATTTGTCGGTATGAGATTCATAGACTATCCCAGCATGTGGCTGATGTATGGAACAAAGCAACGATCAAAACCCGAGCATGTCAAGCTTCTTATCTCATCCCATTGCCCGCCATTTATCCTGTAGACAGCCAGCCCATACTCCTCTTTGCTGCTTCCCCATGTCACGAGAACACATTTCTCACCATCATAGAAGATCGGCACACTATTCAAGTAGTAACCACTCCCTTGTGTTTCTATACAATGCTTGAGCTCCCATCTCCTGCTTTCATAGTCTTCGAGCACCCAAACGAGTATGTCTCCCCTTTTAAACTTCACTACACTCATGTGACCATCGACAACTCCAAGCCAGATGCTTATGTAGCATGCAATTGATATAGGCCTCAGCTCATCCGGCAATGCCAAACTGTAGGCCACTTCTTGCTCCACGTTGAATGCAAGAATGTCTTCCCTTTCCCTCAACCAATGCAGTGCACCATTGAAGAAAACAGAGCTTGCCGACCTGAGGAGGTGCTTTCTAGTGCAAGATATGGTTGCATTTGATAATCTCCACGTATTAGCCTCAGAAGAGTACACATAGAATTTATAGCATCCACCATGAGCTTCCTGACACACCCTCTCAGTAGCAACCACCTTGAAATTGGCAGTGGATACGGTTGGATCAAAGGCAAGTCCAAACTTGGTGTCATTGTAGCAGATTTCCAGGTCAGGAATCTGCCTTGAATATTTCGTGGTGGGGTTGCACAAAAGGTCTCGAATGGGAGGAAAGACTTGGATCAATAGAAGCCCGTTGCAAGCACATTTGAGTGAGATTGTTTCTGCTTGTGGACCAGGGAGTCCAAGACTTGTGTCAGGGACTTCGCCTGCATTATGCTCAAGAGGGAAATAGGTGAGCCTTCTTCCCAATGAATATGCGGTTGCGCTGAGGATGCCGAGAACATTTTGTGTTGACCTCTGAGCTTGGATAGTCTTGAGATAAGGGTCTGAAATCAGAGTCTTCCACTTTTTGCTGGTCAACATGAATCGACCCAGAGCTTTTGCAGGCAAGCGTGAAAGGATTTCATGTAGAAGATGGTCATCCAACGTCGCCGCCTCAACCATAAGCTTCTTCCCTAGAACAGAAAATACTCAAGTCAAAGAGCTAAGAAACATTGAGAAGCAATGAAAGATGCAAGAACATGCATATTTGTTTTTTTTTTTTACTATAGTTTCTTCATCCAAATATTTATTGCTGGTTAGATTTATAAGAGGTCTTCCTATCATGTGATCTATTCCTATATGTGATATTTTAGCTATCATTTCTTCAACATAGATGTTTGGGGACATGGTATCAAATAGTAGCCTGTACGATGTACATCTCTGGATACAAAGAAGTACCAAAGAAAAAAAGAGAGAGAGAACAATTTTTAGACTTGCCAAGTTGCCAAGATAAAAAGCTAACTCAAGGGAACTACTACAAGTGTCCAAAACATAACCAGTTATGTATCTGATCAAAGTAATCATGTCATTAGAAAAAGAAATTAGTGACCACAATTGAAAAGACCATTATGCCATTCTCAAAAATTGATTCTTTCAAGCTTGGTGTGCAAGACGTAATATCTTTTGGAATTTTCACAGGATGAGAGGTAAGAAAGCCATCCAGCGGCAGGCAGTAGCCAAGGAGTTGGAGCAGAGTATTCATTTGGTCAAAGCACCTGCTGCCCTCCAAGAGGATCCATCCTTCACTCTTCCCAAGATGAAAGTAAAAGTTTCTCAATCACAGATGGAGGATCGCATGGAAGAATAATGATAATTCAGGCAATCCTCTCACATAGAGGCATAGAAAACTCAATTCAACACCTTTTTATGCTATGGTTAATATAGTAATGGTGCCTGTGGTTAGTAAAACGTGGTCCTTGATAAGATGGAACAGAGATGGACTCACTTGGCTGAAATTATGTGTCTCTTCTGAATTGCCTCTGTGTGCTCGCGAAGCACTTCTTATTTTAATTTTTCTTTGAGAAATCTGTTTCTTTTGCATCCAAACCTGAATTTGTTTCTAAACTTGCTTGCAAATTTTTGCAACTAAATTGTAGATTGTCATTGGACTATCTAGGAGTTGCCAGCGTGAAACTAGCATTTGACATGATTACGATCATGATTTTAGTAATGTTATTATACAAGAGTCTTGTACACCAAGTTTGAAAGAATCAATTTTTGAGAATGGCATAATGGTCTTTTCAATTGTGGTCACTAAGTTCTTTTTCTAATGACATGATTACTTTGAACAGATATATAACTGGTTATGTTTTGGACACTTGTAGTAGTTCCCTTGAGTTAGCTTTTTATCTCGACAACCAGGCAAGTCTAAAAATTGTTTTGGACATTCATCAGCCAAATCGAATGAATTAAACAGCTCGTATTTTTATTGTTTTCCAATTTGTTGGCGAATTTCTTTTTTCGACATGAAATATTTGATTTTTAGGGTGGTTGAAAATGTTCCATGGAACAAACAACGATACTTTAATTTTTCTAAGTTAGGACTTACTTCAAGTTTCAATAATTGGAAGAAATCAGATTTGCTTCACTTTGTGCTAATCAGTAAGCTGGTTCAAACAAAGGATGTCATCAACATGTCCGAATAGGTGCTGGAGCAGCACATTACTGAAGATCATGATATTTAACATGTCTGAAGTAGTACTAATTGATGCAGTTCTTAACACGTTTCAGGAGTTCTTTGCAAATTGATGTGGAAGCCATCACAAAAACTTTGAAGTTGTTCTGGCGAAGGAAGCACCATGTTATAAATTGGCTTTTGAAGGGATTTTGATAAATCACATATTGGCCTGACAAATCAAATTAATTAAGTAGAAGTACAAATTTCACTCTCTCATAATTTCATGTTTTCACAGTTTTTGAAAAATTTCTTTGCTCGATTTCAGATTATTTGATCTTTAGGGTGGTCCGATTTGTCAAGTGATCAAACCATGATAGTTTTAGAGTTAGGACTCCATAGTGGTTACTCTAGTTTTGTTAACTGGGGAAAAAAAAAGATTTGCTTCAGTTTCTGCTAATGAGTAAGCTGGGCTGATGAGCCAACCACATATTCGACTCAAGCCATGACCATCTCAGCAGCTTCCAACAATATGCAGCAGTAAGAGAGGCAGATTTTTCCCATATCAGATTTTATACATAAATTGTATGAACTCCCATAGGAATTGTAATTTGTTCTTTGTCTGCATAGAATAAACTTGCCTTCGATCAAAAAGAAAAACAAAAGAAAAAAAAAAAAAAGCAACACAAAGGAGAGAAGCCTACAGAGGACTGAAGAACAAGGGAGGGCTAAAGATATCTAAACAGTGTTTCTTTTGCTTTAAAAAAATAGAGAAAATTACAGAAAAATAGAGAAATTTACCAAAAAAACAAATAGAGAAAAGGGTGTTTGAAGGAGATAGACAAAGAGCGGGCAAAAATCGTACCTGCCGAGGAGGAGAAGGTGCACACAGGGGTCATCGGCGTAAAGATTTGTTTTCTTTTCTTTTTTTTTTTTACAGGGAGGAACGTATTTATAGTGGAACGTAGTGTTAACGTAGAATCCCAATCCTTGCCAGACTCGAACCAATCATTCATGTGCTGTTTTGGGAAGTTTTCTTTTTTTTTTTTTTTTCCACGGATGACCTCATAGATGAATCCAAATCCTTCCAAAATTTGAACGGATCCTCTACAGCCCTATTTTTGGTAGATTTTTTCTTTTTTCTTTTCTCTTTTTCTCTTGCTTTATGATTCCACCGCCCTTCCCACCACCGGCGGAGACGAGCTGGAAGAGAGAGAATGAACAGAGACGGGGAAGAGAGAGCAGAACAGCTAGGGTTTTTTGGGCTGGCCCGAACCTAGCTCGAAATTTATTAGCCCAGGTTTTAGACTCGAACCCAACCCAAAAAGTCTCAAGCCTGACCCTAAGCCAGACCCAAACCTTGCCCGAACTCAGTTAGCTCAACCAATAAGTCACAGGCTTCAGTTATTGCTGGCTGCCATGGTCATTAGCTTTCTGTATTTAGAATTATAACATGAATATGTCGCACATCAGGAGCCAGTGGATTGTGTGGGCAATCATATAATTGTCTAAATTCTCCTCTTCTATTGGAAAAGACAATGAGGAGGAGGACAAAAATGTTATTGACACTAATGTGATGGAGAAGTGCATGCCAGTGGAGCAAGACAGCAATGAGCCCACCACATCACACTTCCAGAATAATAAGTCACATAAGGGATTTTAAGTTGAACCAAGGTCTTGTTGGTTGCTTGTATTCAAATAGTACAAACAAAGGTCTTGTTGCTTGCTTGTAGTCAAATAGTACACTTGGGGTACCTACAATGCCATGCTTAAATGCAAGATGTGACTCAGATTCTTATAGTCTGATAAATAGAATAATATAACATTGTTATGTATGATCGTATGCTTCTAATTATATCATTACTATAATGATATAGTGTCCAGAGAAATACTTATACATCAATTAGTACATAAATAATACATTTTGTATTATGTTACAATATTGTACATCATCATTATGCAAATATACTGTGTTGTATGTGAGAATTGGTATATTTCAAGGTATCAGATTCTTATAATATTGTAATATTGATATAGCATTATGATAGGTATGTTACTATAATGCGATAAGGATATAATATACTATTTTTTATGCAATATAGTCTGAAAACTGCCTTAATCTTTCTAGAGGCTAGACCTGGATGTCCAAGCCATGCATACTCTGATAGGCTGCTGCAAGCTAAAACTGTGCTGACTTTCCGCTTTATTACTAGTTTAGCAAATTACCTACCCTGTATCAAGCTGAAACAAGGATAAATTTGGATATATTTCTCATTAGGTCCCATGATGAATGTTGAAATCTTCTTGAGAATCCATCACTGTTCTCTAATACTTGCCAATCTTTTGTCAAACCAACGGTGAGTTTTTTTTTTTGGCCTGATTTACTCTTTACTCCAAACGAACCAGTGATGTTAGGTCTCTAACTTTTGACACTGGGATGGACCGGGCCTCTCATATGTTCAGAGAAGGCAACCCATCTGCTGATTGGTTGGCCGATAAATGCTTGAGAGGATATGTGAAGTGGAGTTTCCAAAGCATGATTTCCTCCTTCCCTTTGAGTTTTCTGCTTTAATTACTGCCGAGGCTATTGGATATAATTTTCTTGATACTAATACTAACATTACAACCACATGTGGCACTTTCAACTCAAACTGAGCAACTTCAAGAGACCAAACAAGCCCTCAGTTCAAAATAATTTTAAGGTCCCCAGAACCATCCGTGGTTTTGCTTCAATGGTAGATTTAGCTGCTGATAATTTGTAAACAGAAACTGGCAGGTCCCCAAAAACTGTACTTCATGCCAAGGGTAGTGTCTCTATCATCATTCTAGTGTTCATGGAGGACTAAAAGAACAAAAAGAAATAAAAAGCAGGTTGAGGCATGCTTATGACTGCTATTTAGTGAAAGATTAGGAAAGGGAGATGCAGGAATGTTCACACATGCTGCCTAGTCTCATTGTTTGACAGAGCGGATCCAAGATATCTACTTCCATTTGTCAACATTTGTTCATACTGAAATTAGAGCTGAACAAAAATCACTTTTTTGGTGATTGTTTCTGAGAATGCATTCCTGTTGTCAAGATTTCGTGATCCTAATGAAATGTTGAATGATGTTAAGATTTTTTTTTCTCAAAAAACTAGTCTCCAAAATCCATCTATAAAACTAGGCTCATTGAACCCAGCGCAGAGGAGAAGTATATATGAAATGAGAATGTGTAAAACATCTAGAGAGTCTCCCTGGTTCTCAGCAAGTTAAAAAGCAAAGAGGATCCCCACAAACAATGTAAAAATACGACTCTATCTACAACTCTTTCATGGCAATCTAGATGACTGATCATTCTGAGAGTCCCTGGGAACAAAAACAGGAAGTTGGCGAGACCCTCTTGACCTGTCAATCCAACCCTGCCTCAGATTCGAAGCTCCAATGTTTCTGAAGCTCCTTGATGTGGTTTCATTTCTGAGAGGACCACCAAAGAATATAGACTGCTTAGTACACAGAAGCTTGGTGCGAGCACCCTGAGAAGCCGACCCTGGAGTACTCTAAGAGGCTACTTCTTCTCAGCAGTGGATATTAGATTCTGCATGCATCCATCATGTATGTTGCATAGAAGAGCAGTTTGACTCTCTGAAGAACAGTGAGGGCACTGTATATCTGCCGGATGGATCGAGCTGTGCGATCAGAGGCATCGGAACGGTCAGTTGGAGGACACATGATGGTGCAGTGAAGAGATTGGGAGAGGTCCGATACATACCTAATTTCAGATGGAATCTTATCTCACTGAGCAGATTGGATTTGAGAGGCTACAAGACGGTAACTGATGGAGGAATCCTAAGGATGCTATGTGGCGCTAGGATTGTGCTGGAGGAAAAGAAGGAGAGCAGAAGACATTATTACCTGACGGAGAGCCCAATGTGAGGTGGAGCTTCGAGAGTCAGGTGGAGCTCAGAGCGAGGTGGAGCTCCAGGTAGAGATAGATCGAGTACGAGACAGGAGACTCGGAAGGATGAGAGGCAACGTCGCAAGGTGAGATTCCTATTGCCGTAGGATGATGCTCCGAACAGGTCTCAGGTTAGGAGGAGCACAGCATATGACAGAGATGAAATCGAGCGGTCTGGTTTGACTCTCATGTTTGTCCATCTATGATCAGCAGGCGATTGCTCCAAGACATAGGGGCGAGGAGATCTAGAAGCTTTCGGAGTTAGGAGGAGGTCGAATATCGAGTCGAGGTGGAGATTGTTAGGATTTGATACCTCAAGATTCGATCCATATTAAGCCCACAATGAGGTTCGTGATGAAAAATGAAGTCCAACGAGATCAAGATCACCTCAAATGGAGCTCGGATGGAGGAGATACGAGCTTTTGAAGTTGGCACGAGATCCAAGTCGATCGAGGACCACCGGTGGCGGGCTGACGGAGCGGCGGCGGGCCGACAGAGTGGTGGCGGTGCGCCGCAGGTGGCGGGATGCCGCCCAGCGTGCGGCAGCGCACAGGCCAGGTGCGCTAGGTGCGGCCCAGGCGCGGGCACGCGGCCCGGCCCAGGCACGCGCGAGGTGCGGCCAGGGCCCAGGCGCCCGACCCGGGCACGGCCCAAGCCCGCATGTGTTGGCAGGCCCAGGCCCAGGCACCGCGCCTGGGTCCTGTACCTGGGAACAAAAGCAGGAAGTTGGCGAGACCCCCTTGACCTGTCAATCCAACCCTGCCTCGGATTCGAAGCACCAATGTTTCTGAGGCTCCTTGATGTGGTTTCATTTATGAGAGGACCACCAAAGAATATAGACTGCTCCGTACACAGAAGCTCAGTGCGAGCACCCTGAGAAGCCGACCCTGGAGTACTCTGAGAGGGTATATAGTTCGTAACCGAAATCGAAATAGAAATGGGAATCAGAATGGCTTGGAATCGAAATCGAAATAATTAAATCCTCCGAAGCATTTGGTTCGTGACCGGAATCGAAATCAGAATCGGAATTGGAATTGAAATTTGAATCCATAGAGGAGAGTAGGGATTGAGTTCCAAAGAACTAGCATCTTTTTTAGTTAGAATTTCAAAGAATTCAGCATGCATAGTTTCAAGTACAGAATTAGTACTCAAAAATCTATAAGTTTTACTATTTCTAGAATATCTAAGGAAAATGGATTTAATACCTTTAGAACCCAACTTAGGTCTATTCTTTGATGAATGTTGTAGTGCTGTTCACAAGCAAGTCAATGATAGCTAAGAGAAGCTCATCCTTTGGGCTAGCTTGTTCAGATCATGAAAATCAGTAAGTCGTAATAGATTTATTCTTCTTGATGACTAGGACAACATTCACCATCCAGTCAAGGTAAGTAATAACCTATAGAAATCCAACGTGCAAATCATTACTTCAATCTTTAAAGCCAATTCTTGTTGTAGCTTTTTTAGTTTCCTCGAACTGGCCTAGGGCCTGGTTCGATTAGGAGGTGATGTATTGCGATCTCTAGATCAAGGCTTGCATACGAGAATAAGACTAGGCACAGAAATCTTTTGCATGCAAGAATGTGATCAAATCCTTGCTTAGTTGAGGAGTTAATTTCTATCTTTATCAACTAGGATATTTTGAGTGTCTAGGGTTGACTTCTGTAGTGTCTTCAATAATGTGGTCCTTTGGTTGCTCTTGATCCTTAACTAGCTGCATAAACTTTGAATCCTCATCATTATGTTCTACCTCCATAAGCTTAAAGGTCCTTGAGAGGGACCTACTATTTTGAACCTATCAGGGATTATAGTACAACTACAAGATGAAGGGATGTAGAAGAAGAATCATAGCATTTTTGGTGAATTTACAAATCCAATTTATGTGAAAATGAGAAATTCCTACATCCTAACTTTCCTGGATAAGTGGTGGACTATAAAAAGGAGAAAAGACAAAGAGCAAAGCTTAAGATCAATACATAATTCTTTAGTTGCAACAATTATGTAGAGCATATGGAAAGAAAGAAACAAAAAAGTCTTCCAATTCCAAGCAAATGCCCCCATATTGGTGCTTAAGGAAGCTTTGTTTGTATTTGAAAGTTAGATATCAATAACCTCCAAAACAAACAAGCCACGGTTCTTCATGGCACTAAAAGAAATACAAAGCATCGTAGATAAAATACTGGGGGTCCTAAGTGCAAGGTGAAGCTTGAAAAATATATTTTCCCACAACCACAAAAAAAGAAAGAGGAGATGAGCCTATGCAAATGCTTGTAACTTAAGCAAACACTTTCTAGTATATGTTGCATGAGCAACGTAAACTATCTTATTCTGAATGTAATTCCTAAGCTGACGTGTATGCATTGTTGGGACCACATCCTCTAATGGCCCACAGCATGAACACTGTAAGTTCAACTTTTATCTTGCAATAAATTATTGGGTGGCATATGCCTCCTATTATCATCAAATCCAATTTATGAAGATGTTCTATTTGGGAAGAGGGAAAAGAATAAGAAAATGTGAAGCTTTTTGAAGAATTGTTTGGGGGGGGGGTGTGCATGAAAATATTCCTCCCAAAGTAACCCTTATATTGATGGTTACATCATGAGTATTGCTTTAAGTACACTATCATTGTCCAAAACAACATTGTTCAAAATTATAACTTAGGACATGTTTGGCTATTGTTGTGGGATTAGGCTAGAACTCTTATAAGATTTGTAGACTAAGCTATCCGTTTAAGCAACAACATTGTATTAACCACACTCCACCCAACCCAAATCCTATGGGGAGAAAAAAAAGACCTTCATAAGTCTTTTACACAAGGTATATTATACTCTTTATTTCTATTTCTATTTTTATTTTTACTATTTATATATTATTTTGGTTGATTTTCTAATAGCTATCCAATATATTTTTAGTTTACATTCAACACTATTTAATAAAATTCATCTGCTTTTTTATAAATTTTTTAACTGAACAGGCATTGCAAAATGCCCACTTGTCAGTAGATTACATTGTAAAGCTTTAAATCCCACAATATAAGTTATTGGATGTGTTATATTTTCTATTATAATATCTTTAATTCTATTGAGTATCAGTCATATTATTTATTGTTCATTTAGATCATACTTATTGATATTGACTTAAATCAAATATACTATTTGCTGCTATTTTATATCATAAATATTATGGTTGGTCCATTTTCAAAAATATTATTCATTTCCATCAGGCCAATCCTCCTATGCAAGAGCAGAATCACACTTCTTCAACTGAAGGAATGGTGATTCCGAAGAGAATATTATTTCTCAATGGAGGCGCCAAAGCTGGAATTCCCTATTCCAATGCAAAATTATCCCAATGAACCAAATTCAGTGTAAGGTTATCTTTCCATATTAATCTTTTGACAAGACATTGTGGCACAACCATGGATTTTGATTAACTAGATCAGACAGATTCATTTCCTCTTGGACACTCCAATCAGATGATCGAATGAAAGTGTACTAAACTAGACCTATGGTTCCATCAGTTACTAAATACCACAATAAAGGGAAAACAGGTGTCCTCTGTTCCTTTTGCATGGGGCTGGCTTTACATGGTCAAGGCCAATGTAGTTTCAGCTAAAGATCCATTTCAGAGAGAACATGGTTAGAGACTTGTACTACGTTATCTTCTCCTTACTACTGCTCAAACTCTGATAAAAGAAGAAATGGAAAATTTTTAGCTCTAACCCTAAAAGGTTTGTGCTACACCTCCTTGTATTTTGTATACCAAAGAAGTCTATCCACTATTGTCCAATCCACTCCTCTTGGGAATTACAAGTACAGTCATCAAAATTTTCAATTGTCTTGTTTTCTCAGACATGAGATCTATCATCTGAAACTAGATCAGATATGCTCCCTGTTTATGGCTTACATGAATATTTTTAAAAAAATATATAAATCACATGAATCTTGATACCACATCTAGCTAGTAAATTTGTCATCTCACTAGAAAACTATCATACTTGACCTATAGTGTGTATCACCGGTCCATAGGAACAATTCAAATATAACTCATTTAAGCTGGTTGCTGTTTGCAGAACCTTTTCTCTCACACACAATAAAGATTTCATTCCTCCTGGAGTGGCCAAGAACACATAAATGATATTGAAGAAATTTATCCCATAATTGTCCTAGTAAAGTCCACATTTAAATTCAATGGCAAACAAACAAAATGATGATGTCCCAAAATCTTTAGATCTATTGTCACATATCCCAACCAAAAAGGAAAAGAAAAAAATTGTCTGCTTTTAACTGAATGAAAAATTATACTCTATATACTAAGTTGCAAGTATAGAAGTTTCATAGACTACCCCAGCATGTGGCTGATGTATGGAACAAAGTGACGGCAAACATCCATCCAGGATTTCAAGCTTCTTATCTCATCCCATTGCCTGCTATACATCCTGTAGACAGCCAGCCCATACCGCACTTCGATGCTTTCCCATATCAGGAGAACACATTTCCCACCATCATAGAAGATTGGTACACTATCCGAGTAGCACCCGGTTCTTTGTACTTCTATATGACACTTGAGCTCTCATCTCCTACTTCAATAGTCTTCAAGCACCCAAACAAGTATGTTGCCCCTTTCAAACTTCACTAGATTCATGCGACCGGCAACAACCCCAAGCCAGGTGTTTGTGTACCATGAAACATAAACAGGCTTTAATTCCTCCGATAATGCCAAATTGTAGGCCACTTCTTGCTCCATATTGAATGTAAGAATGTCTTCCTTTCCCTCAACCAATGTAGTGCACCATTGAAGAAAATAGAGACTGCCGAATTGAGAAGGTGCTTACTAGTGCAAGGTATGGTTGCATTTGATAATCTCCATGTATTAGCACCAAAAGAGCACACATAGAATCTATAGAATCCATTATGAACATTCTGAATCACCCTTTGAGCAGCAACCACTTTGAAATTGGTAGTGGATATGGCTGGATCAAAGGCTAGTCCAAACTTGGTGTCATGGTAGTAGATTTCCAGTCAGGAAGCTACCTCAAATATTGGTGTTGGGGTTGTAGACAAGGATGCGGTCAGGACCAAAGTTTTGATTAATAGAAGCCCACTGCAAGCACCTTTGATTGAAATTCTTCCTCTTTGTGGACTAGGGAGTCCAAGGCTTGTGTCTGGTGTTCGCAGGCATTATGCTCGAGAGGGAAATAAACGAGCCTTCCTCCCTTTAAACATGAGGTTGTGCTGAGGATACCGAGAACATTTTGTGTTGACCTCTGAGCTTGGATAGTCTTGAGATAAGGTCTGAATTAGAGCCTCTCACTTTTTACTGGTCAATACGAATCGACCCAGAGCTTTTGCAGGCAAGCGCATGAAAGGATTTCATGTACAAGATAGTCATCCAACATCATTACCTCGCCCATGAGCTTCTTCCCTAGAACAAAAAATACTCAAATTGAAGAGCTAAGACACATTAAAGAAGTAATAAAAGATGTGAACATGAATTATTCTTTTTTATTGTAGTTTCTTTATCCAAATCTTTATTACAAGCCAGATTTATAAAATGTCTTTCTATCATGTGAGCTATTCCTATATGTGATATTTTAGCTACCATTTCTTCAACAGAGGTGTTTGAAGACATTGTATCAGATAGTGGCCTGCATGATGTAAATCTTTTGGAC